>NW_022436963.1:470601-537738 GCF_009761245.1 Sapajus apella
TTATCTTCTTCTTCTTCCTTCTTTCTCTTGCTTTTTTCAGCCTTGACAACTCCCTTTTTTGCTGCATCAGGCTTTCCTTCAGCTCGATATGCAGCAATATCCTTTTCATATTTTTCTTTTTTTATTTGTTATTTATTTATTTTTTAAATTTCCATTATCAAATCAATGGTATTTCACCTTTTTGTATTTTTCCCTCAGCTTCGCAGCCTTCTTTTCATAAGGCTGCTTGTCATCTGCAGGAGTGTTATTCCACATGCCCCCTAGTTCCTTTGCAACATCACCAATGGACAGGCCAGGATGTTCTCCTTTGATTTTTGGGCCATACTCAGAGCAGAACAAGAAAAAGCCCTCTTGGGTGCATTGGGATCCTTGAACTTCTTTTTTGTCTCCCCTTTAGGAGGGATATAGGTTTTCATTTCTCTTTCATAACGGGCCTTGTCCACCTTTGCCGTATCTTAGAATTTTTCTTTCTCTTTAGCAGACATGGTCTTCCACCTCTCTCAGCACTTCTTAGAAGACTCTGGGAAGTTGACTGCATCTGGGTGTTTCTTCGTATGCTCCTCCCAACAAGTTTGCACAAGAAATGCATATGATGACATTTTGCCTCTCGGCTTCTTAGGATATCCTTTGCCCACATTTAGTTATTTTTCCTTAACGAAGCAGAGTCGCCCAGTGCCCATCTGGCTCTCACTTGCCCCAGCATTGTCTCTTTTTATTATTTTTTTTACTTTACTTTTATTTATTTTTTGGAGATGGAGTTTTGCTCTGTCACCCAGGCTGGAGTGCAATGGTGTGATCTTGGCTCACTGCAACCTCTGCCTCCCAGATCCCAGCAATTCTCCTGCCTCAGCCTCCCAAGTAGCTGGGACTACAGGTGCATGCCACCATGCCCGGCTAATTCCCCGGTGTTGTCTCTATGGAGCTCAATGTACTGCAATCAATCTGATCTATTTTAATAAATGCCCATGCTCCAGGGAGCATGTGTACCTGGGAGCCACCCCCATGCCGAGACACTATGTCCTGAGAAAGTGTCAGTCTCTGCAGTGGACCCAGGGTCTGCATCTGAGACACCTCAGGGCAAGGAAAGAACCTAGAAAGCACAGGGAACTTGGCTGGAAAATGACAGGTCTGCATGCTTGCCACAGCAGAGAAAGAAGAAAAGTTAATCCTCAGGGACACCTGGCCCTGGGGCCTTCCCAGTGCCTGTCAGGACTGTGTGAGCCATCCATGATCTGATTCACAGGTCAGGTACCTAAGCGTGAACCAGGTGGTACAGACAGGTCTCCTGGAGCCTGGATCAAACAACCTCAGGACAGCCTCTGATAGCATCACAAGTCTTTTTTCAGGATACCCACACAATCCACACTTCATTATCAATTTGCCAATGACCTCCGCAGATCAGTTTACCCTGTCTGGGCCTTGGCTTCCACAGCTGAAAGTGGGGGTCAAAATCCCTACCCAGAGGCCAGGTGCGGTGGCTCATGCCTGTAATTGCAGCACTTTGGGAGGCAGAAGCGGTTGGATCACTTGAGGTCAGGAGTTCAGGCCCAGCCTGTCCAAAAAGGCAAAACCCCATCTCTATTAAAAATACAAAAATTAGCTGGGTGTGGTGGTGTGTATCGGCAATCCCAGCTACCCAGGAGGCTGATGCAGGAGAATCACTTGAATCCGGGAAGCAGAGGTTGCAGTGAGCCAAGATCATGCCATTGCACTCTGGCCTGGGAAAGAGGGAGACTCACTCTCAAAAAACAAACGAAAAAATCCTTACCCATTAAACATTGAGTTACAAGGGGATAAAGAAATAAGAGAATAAATTTATAAGGAGGTTAGAAAAGATGTAGAGGGTTCCAGCCTCAAAAGTCTATAGGGAAACAAATGTGGGGTAGAGATGGTACGGCTTTATAGCTGAAATGGGGCTACTGTGCTTTTAATAGGTCACTGTTGCAACAACCTGTGCTCCGTCCCTCACCTTTGGCCCAGTTATATGCTTCTTGGTGCCTGGGTGAGGCTTTTATCATCAGTTGGTTACTGAAGAAATCACTGTCTGGCTCTCAGTTATGACTATGAAAGTCAGAGAAATTGCTAGGGAGGGCCCCAATTTTTCCCCACCCCTTACTCCTGTCAGGAAGAGAAGAGATATATCAGGAACAGGTGGCATTTCAAAGTGCATCATAAAAGGAAGCACCAGCCAGGAGGGAGTTACTCAACATCTGCTCTGCTCCCTTCACAAATATGCCTCCAGGGGCTTCCCTATTTGACTTAACATCTAATGAACACCCAAAGGAGTAAAAGAATCTACCACCACTAACATCAAAGTACCAAAATACTCCATTTTAAAATGGAAAAATTTTCAAAGGGCAAATTATCCAGAGGCACAGACGGTTACAGGAGCTTCTAGGCAAAGATTTAGAAGTCTTAGAAGTCTTTTTGAAGTTTTAGAAGTCTTGATTGGGCACAGTGACTCACCCATATAATCCCAGCACTTTGGGGGGCCAAGGTGGGTGGATCACTTGAGGTCAGGAGGTCAAGACCAGCCTGGTCAATGTGGGGAAACCCTGTCTCTACTAAAAATACAAAAATTAGCTGGCGGGGTGGCAGGTACCTGTAGTCCCAGCTACTTGGAAGGTTGAAGTAGGAGAATCGTTTGAGGTGGAGGTTGCAGCAGGGAGCTGAGATCGCACCACTGCATTCCAGCCAGGGTAACAGAGCGAGACTTTGCTTCCAAAAAAAAAAAAAAATGGCCAGGTGCAGTGATTCACACCTGTAATCCCAGCAATTTGGGAGGCCAAGGCAAGCGGATCGCCTGAAGTTGGGAGTTTGAGACCAGCCTGACCAACATGGAGAAACCCTGTCTCTACTAAAAATATAAAATTAGCAGGATGTGGTGGCACATACCTGTAATCCCATCTACTCAGGAGGCTGAGCCAGGAGAATCGCTTAAACCGAGGAGGCGGAGGTTGTAGTGAGCCGAGATCGCACCATTGCACTCTAGCCTAGGCAAGAAGAGTAAAATTCCATCTCAAAAAAAAAAATTTGAATTTAAAATTTAAAACAGTCTTAGGACTGGGTGATATCAAAAGCTTCAGGCTGAGCACAGTGGTGCACATCTGTAATCCCAGCACTTTGGCGGGCCAAGCTGGGAGCCCAGGAATTCAAGACCAGCCTGGGCAACATAGGGAAACTACATCTCTACAAAAAATTAATTTAAAAAAATTATCTGGGCATAGTAACATATGCCTGTGGTCTCAGATACTCAGGAGGCTGAGGTGGAAAGGTCGCTTGGGCCCGGGAGGTCAAGGCTGCAGTGAGCCATGATCATGCTCCTGTACTGGGTGACAGAATGAACTCTGTCTCAAAAAAAATTTTTTTTAAATAAGATTTAAAAGGAAGAGATTTCAGAGAATAAATGTGTGGAGGAATATTTTTTTAATTATAAATAAATAAAAAGAAGAGCTTCAGGAGACACATATATAGCCATCTCCAAATCAATGTGATATTAAACAAAGACATCCTCCAGCATTAGAAGAAGCAGGCTTGGGCCGGGCGCGGTGGCTCAAGCCTGTAATCCCAGCACTGTGGGAGGCCGAGGCGGGTGGATCACGAGGTCAAGAGATCGAGACCATCCTGGTCAACATGGTGAAACCCCGTCTCTACTAAAAATACAAAAAATTAGCTGGGCATGGTGGCGTGTGCCTGTAATCCCAGCGACTCAGGAGGCTGAGGCAGGAGAATTGCCTGAACCCGAGAGGCGGAGGTTGCGGTGAGCCGAGATCGCGCCATTGCACTCCAGCCTGGGTAACAAGAGCTAAACTCCGTCTCAAAAAAAAATAAAAATAAAAAAAATTAAAATTAAAATTAATTTTTTTTTTAGACAGAGTCTCGCTCTATTGCCAGGCTGAAGTGCAGTGGTGCAATCTCCACTCACTGCAACCTCTGCCTCCCAGGTTCAAGTGATTCTCCTGCCTCAGCCTCCCAAGTAAGTGGGACAACAGGCACATACCACCACACCCAGCTGATCTTTTCTTTTCTCTTTTCTTTTCTGAGACAGAGTCTCACTCTGTTACCCAGGCTGGAGTGCAGTAGCTCGATCTCGGCTCATTGCAACCTCCACCTCCCGGGTTTTTAGGCAATTCTCTGCCTCAGCCTCAGCCCCGAGTAGCTGGGAATACAGGCGCGTGCCACCACGCCCAGCTAATTTTTGGCATTTTTAGTTGAGACAGGGTTTCACCGTCTTGGCCAGCATGGTCTTAAACTCCTGACCTTATGATCCACCTGCCTCAGCCTCCCAAAGTGCTGGGATTACAGGTGTGAGCCACCATGCCCAGCTGTTATTTTTTTTTTTTAGTAGAGACAGAGTTTCACCATGATGGCCAGGATGGTCTTGATCTCTTGACCTCATGATCCACCCGCCTCGGCCTCTCAAAGTGCTGGTATTACAGGCGTGAGGCACTGTGCCTGACCAAAAATGTCATTTTCTACTTGGCCATAATTCCTATCTAGTCATTTGGAAATATATTCCAAGCAATAAAGCCTCCTTCTTTAAAATCCCAAGTCTTCAGCTTCCTGCTGGGTTGATCACAGCCCCAACTCCCAGATAGGGGTGTGTACCTGCCCTTCTTACCAGGTCTTACTCTGTTGCCCAAGCTGGGGTGCAGTGATGCACACTCAGCTTACTGTGGCCTCAACTTCCTGGGCTCAAGCGATCCTCCTACCTCAGTGTCCTGAGTAGCTGAGACTACAGGCGCACACTCCCATGTCGGGCTAATTTTTATTTTTATTTTTTGAGACAGAGTCTTGCACTTTCACCCACCCGGGCTGGAGTGCAATGGCACGATCTCGGCTTATTGCAATCTCCAACTCCCGGGTTCATGTGATTCTCCTGCCTCAGCCTCCCAAGTAGCTGGGATTACAGGTGCACACCACCACAACAGGCTGATTTTTTGTATTTTTAGTAGAGATTAGGTTTCACTATGGTGGCTAGACTAGCCTCGAACTCCTGACCTGGTGATCTGCCCACCTCAGCCTCCCAAACTGCTGGGATTACAGGTATGAAACCCTGCACCTGGCTTGATTCTTTTAATTTTTTAAAAATTAAAAATTTTGTGTAGAGGCACTTACCATGTTGCCCAGGCTGGTCTTGAACTCCTGGACTCAAGTGATCCTCCTTCCTTGGCTTCCCAGTGTTGGGATTACAAGTGTGGCATGATCCACTGCTCCCAGCCTTTTTTTTTTTTTTTTTTTTTAACAGTTCAAAACCAGAGACAGAGTGATGGTTCTAAAGCCAAAGTCCAAGGGTCTCTGTGCAGCTGCAGTGAGACAGGAAGTGCCAGTGGAACTGTAACTGTGACCACCAGATGGGACAATGTGAGAAAAGCCCAGCTCCAGTAGCTTCGGCAAGCTCTCCTCAACCACAAAGCCCAGCTCCAGTAGATTCAGTAAGCTCTCCTCAACCAGAAAGTAACAGCCTAGCTTATGACTCTCCAACTCCCTCACCTTTTCTGGACACAACTGGATACCATCATTTACCTGATTAGTAAAGTCAAGCTAGCTACCTCAGATCACACAGCAACTCATGAAAACCCAGGATTGCTTTTGTCCTTTTAGAACAATTGACTCAAAAAAAAAAAAAAAAAGAAAGAAGGAAACAAAAGGAAAAGGAAAAAAATAGAACAACTGACTCTCCATCTGTTAGCTCAGACACCCATGGAGCTCAGGGCAGAGAGAGGAATAAATGAAGGGATGGGTTGCAGGTTGGACCTTGGTGGGGCCTGCATGCCAGGCTTGCATTGAGGCCTGTGTGAACAATTACCAATCAAGTCACACCACCCCACCCATCCTCCCTAGAGCAGCTGCAGCTGGGGCATCCAGAGAAGGCAGAGCCAGCCAAAACTTCCTCCTCCTCCACCTCTTCCTGTTGGATCCCCAGCCTAAGGCTCCCAGGGAAGGATACTGGATCCTTGAAAGCCTCCACCAAGGCCACAGGCTGCCTACTGAACTGTCCTAGAATCAAAAGAAGAAAATATAACACAATGCAAAAATTAGAAACAACATTTATTGTTTCTCATTAAAATGTACACTGAGAAAAGAGTGTACAAAAAGAGCCTTCCTACACCCTGCGCTTTCTCACTTATTCCAGCAGACTGGGACTGTCCTTACTGTGTGGGAGGGAAAGTTCTCCACCTGCTCCCAGAAAATTACACCACTCTAGTTTTACTTTTGATTACTTGCATGCGTTAAAAAAAAAATCAAAATCCAACAGTTAACAGTCTATCTCCTCCTAGCCACATATGCCCAGTCCACTCGGACACAGATGTGGGCCTCAAATCCATATCCACACGTGTAGCCCAGGATTAGATGGCACCCTGGAAATCAAGTAAGTGTTCCTGGCTAGGGACTGAAGAAGATCTCAGCTGGTGAGCTGGTTGAAAACATGCACAGTGCCTCCAGTGAGAACCTGAGATTATCTCTTTAATGAGGAATACTTTGGGTATGGTAGGATCAGCAGAAAACTGGTAGCCACCATTCTTGCCACAGGTAGTATCTGGTCTAGAAGCTTCTTGTTCCATCTCCAAATCCTCTTAAGATCCCTTAAATTGACAAGAATGAATTCAAGTTTCAAAATGGCACACTAAGTTATACAAAGTATAAGACGTCATTAAGGCAACGGTCTCACCAAGTCCAAGCACAGGGCTCTGATCCCACCATCCCCCTCCCCTTGCCCTCCGGGACTGGTTCGTTCTGCCCACTACTCCTCCTCCTCAGCGACAGCTTCCAGCATTCAGAAGCCTTGAGCAGCCTTCAGTCTCACAAGTTGGGGATGGCCCAATTAAGGAACTTCATAGCAACTTCAAAGCCAAGGAAACAGGCCTGAGAAAGGGTTGGGAAGAAGAAAAAAGCCAGCAGAAATGACTATTCATAGGCTATTCAAAGCACTATGCTTTGCTGGCCCTGTCAGGACCAGAGCCCCTCCCTAACCCCACATCCACGCCACGTCAAGGGTACAAGCTCTGCTCTCTCATTCCTAAGAGGAGAACAAAATGTATATCCCACAACTCCCCACTTTTTTTCTTCTTCTTCTTCTTCTTTTTGAGACAGAGTTTTGCTCTTGTCACCAAGGCTGGAGTGCAATGGCACAATATCAGCTCACTGCAACCTCTACCTCCTGGGTTCAAGCAATTTTCTTGCCTCAGCCCCCTGAGCAGCTGGAATTACAGAAGCCCACCACCATGCCCAGCTAATTTTTATATTTTTAGTAGAGACAGGGTTTCCCCGTGTTGGCCAGGCTGGTGTCGAACTCCTGACCTCAGATGATCCACCTGCCTCAGCCTCCCAAAGTGCTGAGATTACAGGCATGAGCCATCGAGCCTGGTCTCACAACTGCCCGCTTCTAATGGCCAGGTCAGGAAATCAAAGCCCCACCTCAGAGATCCCCAAACGCAAATTCTCCTGACAGCTTCAGGAAAGGGAGTAAATAAGGAATACTCTGGCTGAAGATAGGGCTTTGGGAAAACTGAGTCCCCAGTCCTATCCCAGGAACAAGCAAAAGTAAACCCACATGCACCCTGCTCTGAGCCCCCAAGGGAAAGCACAGCCCTGCCAGCTACTCACCGCATTGGCTGGGAAGGCTCGGATCATCACTGCATTGAACCCTTTGTACAAGGATGTGACTCCTTCATCCCGGATCAGCTCCCGCAGCACATCTCTGAAACCATTAGGATATTTCCCAGGAGGTGCTGTGGGGCAGAACCCAATTTCCAAGTCTTCAGGAAGTTTCCTGATTTGACCATTGCAATCCACATGAGAACTAGTAGTTAAGTCTTTCTGAAGGGTCAGGACTAGCACAGGGGAAGGGACACCTTGCAGGTCATCTGGGACCCGTCCATAGACAACAGTTCACCTTGGGACAAATGTACAAGTGCCTGAATTACTTGTGCCAAGGGAGTAGGAAAGAGGGAAGAAGAATGAAACGGCCCTCCTGTTCATGTAGGGGAGGAAGAGTGGACTTCACCTCTTATCACACTTACCTTGTGTTTAGGCTGTCATGAAAATGAGTCTAGGGCTCCTAGAATGCAAATGACTGTGAGGTGGAATGTTGGTCAGGCAGGTGCTGGGTACTGCCATGAAGAGTAAGTTTCCTAGGGCCTTATGAACTTTGTACCCCAGGATTAGCCAGTGCTTGGACCCACTCTGCCCCCATCCACCCCACTACCTTCCACTCACCAGTCTGGAATCGAGACTTGAGCACATCTGGGGGGATTGCCACAGCCCAGTTGAAGATCCCTGCAATGCCCCCAGCCACCAAGATCCGAGGAGCACTGAGCTCACTGACCCTGCATAACACCAACCACAGCCCCAGTTAGACAAAGGCTGTGAGAGTGGCACTCAGACTATCCTTCCTGTGGCAGACAGGGCAGTTACAGAGAGGCAGAAACTGGATGACAGAGAAGAGGTACAAGGCCAGTGCTGCTGGCACTCCTTGGAGGAGGTTTCATGCACCTGTTTCAAATATTTGCTCCACTGGCTGACGCACAGAGTAAGAAGAGCTAGCTGGACCTCGGCAGCCACAAAAGGAAAGCAGACATGAAGCCAAGAACATGTCCTACTTCTGCTTTCAGACTCACCCCCAGGAGAGGGCAACGCATCCATGACTGGGGAAAGTGGCTTCCAAGTTCTGTTCTCCTCACCTCTTTCCCTCCGGAGTGAAGATATTTTTCAGCCATTCATATGTCATGAAATACATTCCACTAGCTGGGACATCTGTCAGTGGCAAGAAAGAAGTGAATTAAAGTACATAAACTCTTCGCCAGGCATGGTGGCTCACACCGGTAATTTCAGCACTTTAGGAGGCTGAGGCAGGAAGACTGCTTAAGGCCAGGAGGTCCATGGCCAGCCTGAATTATTAGTAAAATTGTTTTTTAATTGGGTGACCACATTTGGTTCAACTGATTTGCTTTTTAAACATTAGCCTCTGGTAGTAATTTATGTGACTAAAAAAGTATCAGAAAGAAAAACAATGCCAGATGTGGTGGCTCATGCCTGTAATTCCAACACTTTGGGAGTCCGAGGCAGGCAGATCACCTGAGGCCAGGAATTTGAGACCAGCCTGGCCAATGTGGCAAAAGCAACGTCTGTACTAAAAATACAAAAATTAGCCAGGCCCGGTGGCACATGCCTGTAATCCCAGCTACTCAGGATGCTGAAGCACAGGAACTGCTTGAACCCATCACTGTGGAGGTTGCAGTGAGCCAAGATTGCACCACTGCACTCTTGCCTGGGCAAGAAAGCAAGACTCTGTCTCAAAAAAAAAAAAAAAGAAAAGAAAAAGAAAAAGAAAAAAAATCCCTGCAGATGTTTTTTCTTTTAAAAATAGGGTTATTCTTATTTTAATAAAGACAGGGTATCACTATTTTGCCCAGGCTGGTCTCAAACTCCTGGGCTTAAGTGATCCTCTCACCTTAGCCTCCCAAAGTGCTGGGATTACAAGTGTGAGCCACCACACCTGGCCCCCACAGATTTCTTTAATACAGAAAAGCCAAGCTTGGCACTAGACCCTTCAGGGATTCCTGAGAAGTTCCTCAGCAGCCACATCCTATTTGCAGTAATCACTTTGAAGCTATGAGATGCTGCTTTGGGCCAAGCACTGGTGTGAGTGAGTATAAACACACATGATTTGCTCTCTATGCAGTAAAAAGAAAAAAAAAAAACACATACATGATATAATTTCATTAAAGTTCTCTTGGCTGGGCTTGGTGGCTCATGCCTGTAATCCCAACACTTTGGGAGGCCAAGGCGGGTGGATCACCTGAGGTCAGAAGTTCAAGAACAGACTGGCCAACATGGTGAAACCTCATCTCTACTAAAAGCACAAAAATTAGCCAGGCATGGTGGTATGCACCTGTAACCCCAGCTACTCAAGAGGCTGAGGCAGGAGAGTCGCTTGAATACAGGAAGTGGAGGTTGCAGTGAGCCAAGATCATGCCACTGTACTCCAGCCTGGGTGACAGAGCACGATTGTCTCCAATAATAATAATAATAATGAGGCTGGGCTCAGTGGCTCACACATGTAATTCCAGCACTTTGGGAGGTTGAGGTGGGTGGATCACCTAAGGTCAGGAGTTTGAGACCACCTTGGCCAATATGGTGAAACCCTGTCTCTACTAAAAATGCAAAAAACTAGGTGGGCATAGTGGTATGTGCCTGTAATCCCAGCTACTTGGGAGGCTGATGCAGAAGAATTCCTTCAACCTGGAAAGCAGAGGTTGCATTGAGCAGAGATCACACCATTGCACTCCAGCCTGGGCAACAAGAGTGAAACTTCGTCTCAAAAAATAAAATAGGCCAGGCATGGTGGCTCATGCCTATTATCCCAGCACTTTGGAAGGCCAAGGCATGTGGATCACCTGAGGTCAGGAGTTCGAGACCAGCCTGGTCAATATGGTAAAACCTCATCTCTACTAAAAATATAAAAAATTAGCTGGGTATGGTGGCATGTTGATGTAGTCCCAGCTACTTGGGAAGCTGAGGCAGGAGAATTGCTTGAACATGGGAGGCAGAGGTTGCAGTGAGCCGAGATCATACCACTGCACTCCAGCCTGGGTAACAGAGTGAGACTCTGTCTCAAAAAAAAAAGACAGGCGTGGTGGTGCACACCTGTAGTCCCAGCTACTTGTGGGGCTGAGGCAGAAGAATTGCTTAAACCCAGGTGGCAGAGGTTGCAGTGAGCTGAGATTTTGCCATTGACTCCAGCCTGGGCGACAGAGGGAGACTCCGTCTCAAAAAATAAGTAAATAAATAAATAAGGTTCTCTCTCACGGTTATAACCACAGTTAGTGTATCTGGCCTTCCTCTAAGCTGCCATCTCAGGACAAGAGGGAGACTGTCTCTGCCTTTCCTACTGCCACTAAAACAGGACATATCCCTCAAAACCAGAGAGATCCCTACTGTCCCCAAGTCACTTTTTCTTCCCACTCCTCCCTCCAGTGATGATTTCTATCTACCTGCCACTCCCCTCCAACTGTGAGTGCCATGACTTCTACCCCTGCAGACACTTGGGAAGGATGGAAGGTCCACTCATCCTAATCTCTGTCCGTGCTGACCAGAGTGAGACTGCCTAAAACCAGGATGCTCACTGCCAGTATTTTCAGAGAAGTGACATGCATGGTACCGAGGCTAATCTGGCAAGACCCTGTGTAGCAGACCCACCTCAGGTAACTTCCCCAGGTAACCGCAAGTGGAGGCCTCAAAGGTTACCTCGCATAAGGGTAAGCACAGTCCCTTTGTAGATGCCTCGAATCCCAAACTCCTGGTACAGCTTCTTTGCACAGTCCAAGGTACCAGTGTACTTGGTTTCCCCTGAAGAAGCCTGAATCTGGGAGGGAGGAGAGGATAATCAAGTCAGAAAAAACATCAGAGTCACAGACCCAGCAGGTTGCAGGAGACTACAAAGTACATGTGGCCATTACGTGTTAGAGCAATGAAAAACTTCACTGTCAAATTGATAAGTATCTGGAATGTGTGATCTTGGGGCAGGCACTATGAAATAAGGGTAGGTGAAAATATTCACATATTGACTAGAAATAAAACCAACAGAAAACTTGAAAAATAAGTTGAGGAGGCCAGATGTGGCAGCTTATGCCTGTAATCCCAGCACTTTGGGAGGCCCAGGCAGGTGGATCACCTGAGGTCAGGAGTTCAAAACCAGCCTGGCTAACATGGTGAAAACCCTTCTCTACTAAAAACACAAAAATTATCTCTGCATGGTGGTGGGCGCCTGTAGTCCCAGCTACTCAGGAGGCTGAGGCAGGAGAATCACCTGAACTTGGGAGGCAGAGGTTGTAGTTGGCCGACATTGCACCACTGCACTCCAGCCTGAGCAACAGAGTGAGACTCTGTCTCAAAATTAAAAATAAAATAAAATAAAAAATAAGTTGAGGAAATCTGTCAAACACAATAAAGTTATTTGGTAGGGGTACAAGGGAAGTGAAAAATACTTTAGTCATTCATTTATTCCTTCAACAAATATCCCTTGAAGACCAACTGCATTCCAGGCCTACCTGGTCATGAGGCTTGGTTAAGAAAAGGTGAACAGGCGGGGCGTGGTGGCTCATGCCTGTAATCCGAGCATTTTGGAGGCCAAGGTGGGCGGATCACCTGAGGTTGGGAGTTCAAGACCAGCCTGACCAACATGGTGAAACCCCGTCTTAAAAGAAAAAGAAAACAGAAAAGAAAAGGTGAACAGAAAAGTTCACTCAGAGCTCTAAGTGCCCAAACAGGGGTCCCATACAAACAAGGATCCTATGCAAAGCTGGAGGCGGGCCAAGGAGAGGATCCTACCCTTCCCCTGAGAGCCAAGAATCTGGGGGTAGGCAGGGGTGATCTGAAACAGCTCCATGCAGGATCCATACAGGAATCCCGCTTGTTCAGGGCCAAGAGGAGTCAGAACACATAAGACGATCAACCAAACAATAATTAAAACTGGAAGGAGAGTTCAACATGAGCCAAACAGCTTTCTTACATACCAGGATTAACTAGTTAAAAAATAACGGAAAAGGCCAGGCGCAGTGGCTCACGCCTGTATTCCCAGCACTTTGAGAGGCTGAGGCGGGTGGATCACCTGAGGTCAGGAGTTCGAGACCAGCCTGACCAACATGGTAAAACCCTGTCTCTACTCAAAATATAAAAATTAGCTGGGTCAGCCGGGCGCGGTGGCTCAAGCCTGTAATCCCAGCACTTTGGGAGGCCGAGGCGGGTGGATCACGAGGTCAAGAGATCGAGACCATCCTGGTCAACACAGTGAAACCCCATCTCTACTAAAAATACAAAAAATTAGCTGGGCATGGTGGCGCGTGCCTGTAATCCCAGCTACTCAGGAGGCTGAGGCAGGAGAATTGCCTGAACCCAGGAGGCGGAGGTTGCAGTGAGCCGAGATTGCGCCATTGCACTCCAGCCTGGGTAACAAGAGCGAAACTCCGTTCCCAAAAAAAAAAAAAAAAAAAATTAGCTGGGTGTGGTGGCATGTGCCTGTAATCCCCGCTACCCAGGAAGCTAAGGCAAAAGAATCACTTGAACCAGGAGGCGGAGGTTGCAATGAGCTGAGATTGTGCCACTGCACTCCAGCTGGGCAACAGAAACTCTGCCTCAATAAATAAATAAATAAATAAACAAATGAAAAGGATCCCATTCAAAATAGCAATAAAGGCTGGGCATTCCAGCCTGGGTGACAGAGAGAGACTCCATCTGAATGAATGAATGAAAAGGATCCCATTCAAAATAGCAACAAAGGCCGGGCACAGTGGCTCACGCCTGTAATCCCAGAAGTTTGGGAGGCAAAGGCAGGCGGATCACCTGAGGCCAGGACTTTGAGACCAGCCTGGCCAATATGATGAGACCTCTGTCTCTACTAAAAATACGAAATTTAGCCGGGTGGGTGGCAGGCACCTAAAATCTCAGCTACTCGGGAGGCTGAGGCAGAAGAATCACCTGAACCTGGAAAGCAGAGGCTGCAGTGAGCCAAGATCGTATCATTGTACTCCAGCCTGGGTAACAGAGTCAGACTCTGTCTCAAAAAAAAAAAAAAAGCAATAAAATATATGTGAATTAAGCAATAGAACTTGCATAAATAAAACTCTAAAATATCTAAGGATCATAAAGGAAGAAGTCAATAAAAAAGAGTCCTAATTCTAGTTGGGAAAAGTTTTCAATCAGAAAGATGTCCATTTTTCTAAAAATAACAAATTTAAGATAATGTCAATTGAGTATCAATGGACTTTCTGGTATAACTTCCCCAAAGGATCTGGGCATGCGTGAACCTGGTATGTCTGAGAAACAGAAGGAAGGTCATGTGATCAGAGAATGCTAGAGCCAATTCACAGTGACCTGGGGGGCCTTGGAGGATTGGGTGTGGGAATAACATATTTACAGAATCCTATCATTGTTATGTATATACAGACTGTAAGAAGGGAAACAAGTAAGGAAGCCCTCACAGTCATCCAGGACAGTGATGAAGGTGACCTAAAGCAGTATAACTGCAATGGAGATGGTGAGAAGGGGTGGATTTGGGATAATGTTGAAAGTCAGCGTAACTGCTCAACAGATGGAATCTAAAGAGTGGGAAAAAAAGAGGAATTTAGGAGAACTCCTGAGCTTTAAGCCTGAATAACTAGAAGGATACTACTGTCACCAGCTGAGCTGGAAAATGCTGAGAGCTGGAAAATGCTGAGGAGGTACTAGGGAAGACCAGGAGTTCAGTTTTGTACATGATGTTTGAGGCACCTATTAGCATCCACATAGAAATGTTGCATAAACTAGTCTAAAGTTTAGAAAAAGTCTGAGCTGAAGATATAAATTTTTTTTTTTTTTTTGAGACGGAGTTTCACTCATGTTACCCAGGCTGGAGTGCAATGGCGCAATCTCGGCTCACCGCAACCTCCGCCTCCTGGGTTCAGGCAATTCTCCTGCCTCAGCCTCCTGAGTAGCTGGGATTACAGGCACGCACCACCATGCTCAGCTAATTTTTTTTTTGTATTTTTAGTAGAGACGGGGTTTCACCATGTTGACCAGGATGGTCTCGATCTCTTGACCTTGTGATCCACCCGCCTCGGCCTCCCAAAGTGCTGGGATTACAGGCTTGAGCCACCGTGCCCGGCCGATATAAATTTTTTTGAGACCGAGTCTTGCTCTGTCACCAGGCTGTAGCGCAGTGGCACAATCTCGGCTCACTGCAACCTCCACCTCCCAGATTCAAGCAATTCTCCTGCCTCAGCCTCCCAAGTAGCTGGGACGATAGGCACATGCCACCACGTCCAGCTAATTTTTATATTTTTAGTAGTGACAGGGTTTCACTATGTTAGCCAGGATGGTCTTGATCTTTGGACCTTGTGGTCCGCCTGCCTCGGCCTCCCAAAGTGCTGGGATTACAGGCGTGAACCACTGCACCCAGCCTGAGAAATAAATTTGAGTCATCAGCATATAAATGGTGTTTTAAAAGTCATGAGACAAGGCTGGGTACAGTGGCTTACTCCTGTAATCTCAGCATTTTGGGAGGCTGAAGTGGGCAGATCACTTGATGCCAGAAGTTCCAGACCAGCCTGGTCAACTTGGCAAAACTCTGTTTCTAAAAAAAACCCAAAAAACAAACAAATTAGCTGGGTGTGGTGGTGTGTGCCTGTAGTCCCAGCTACTTGGGGGTCTGAGACACAAAAATCGCTTGAACCCAGGAGGCCTGGGTTACAGTGAGCTGAGATCGTGCCACTGCACTCCAGGCTGGAAGACAAAGTGAGACTCTGTCTCAAAAAAAAAAAAAAAAAAAAGGAAAGAAAAGAAAGATAAGTATTGAGAACTGACCACTGAAGTATAAAAGTCACTAGTGACCTTGATAAAACCACTTTCTTTGCAGTTGTGAGGCAAAGGCCAGATTGAAGCAGGTTTAACAATTAGAGAAAAGGAACTGGAAATGATGAGTAGTAAAAAACAGAAAACAGGCTAGGTGTGGCGGCTCATGCCTGTAATCCCAGAATTTTGCGAGGCCAAGCTGGGTGGATCACCTAAGGTCAGGAGTTCAAGAACAGCCTGGCCAACAAGGCGAAACCCCATCTTTACTAAAAGTACAAATATTAGCATGGCATGGTGATGCACACCTGTGTTCCCAGCTACTCGGGAGGCTGAGGCAGGAGAATCACTGGAACCCAGGAAGCAGAGGTTGCAGTGAGCCAAGATCATGCCACTGCATTCCAGCCTCAGTGACAGAGCAATACTCCATCTCAAAAAAAAAAAAAAAAAGAAAAACAACTTTTTCAAAGAGTTTTCATGTAAGAGGGAGCAAAGTCATGAAGCATAGAAATTTGTGTGGAAAAGACTAACATTTGTTTGATACAGGGTCACACTCTGTTGCTCAGGCTGGAGTACAGTTGCATGATCTCTGCTCACTGCAGCATCCACCTCCCGTGGTCAAGCAATCCTCCCACCTCAGACTCCTGAGTAGCTGGGACCACAGGTGCACACCACCATACTTGGCTGGTTTTTTTTTACTTTTTTTGAGACGGAGTTTCATTCTTTATGCCCAGGCTGGAGTGCAATGGCACAATCTCGACTCACCGCAACCTCCGCCTCCTGGGTTCAAGTGATTCTCCTGCCTCAGACTCCCAAGTAGCTCAGATTACAGGTGCCCACCACCACACCCAGCTAATTTTTTGTATTTTTAGTAGAGATGGAGTTTCACCATGTTGGCCAGGCTGGTCTTAAATGCCTGACCTTAGATGATCCACCTGCTTCTGCCTCCCAAAGTTCTGGGATTACAGGTGTAATCCCACTGCGTCCAGCCCATATCTGTCTGTTTGTATTGTTTTGTAGAGATGGGGGTTTCACCATGCTGCACAGGCTGGTCTTGAACTCCTGGGCTCAGGTGATCTGTACACTTCAGCTTCTAAAAGTGCTGAGATGATAAGCGTAAGCCACCAGACAAAGTCTGTATTTTTAAGATGAAAAATGCAAGCATGTTTATGCCTTTATTCCCGACAAGAATGATCGAGTGGAGGGCAAAAACTGATGTCAGTGGCTGGGCAAAAAAAAAAAAAAAAAAAGCAATGTCTGTGGCTGGGCAAGAGGGGATAGGATCCAGTGCACAAAGAGGCCTGGGGTCAAGCAGAAGCATGGGCCATTCTTGGTAGAAGCAAGCACGGTGCCCATGGATGCAGCAGCAGGTAGGTATGTGGAGGCAGCAGAAGGCATCTGGTGAAGTCCTCTTCTGATGGTTTCGTTTTCTCAGTGAAGTCAGAAACCAGATCATCTACTGAGAAGGTGGGGGTTTGAGAAGAGATGAGGTATGAAGTAATCACACAGCAGAGTAAGGGGGTGCAAGAGAAGAGCAGGGATAGGCAAATGTCTGATGTAGGAGTAGAAAAGGACTTCAGACAAAATGGAAGAAGTCATAAGGGAAAAGAGCAATGGACAAAGCTACTGAACACAAACATTTCCTAGGTCAAAATCAATAGACAGACTTCTACTTCTGGGAATATGGAGTAGATGTACTTTTCCTTATTTCTCCAGCTAAGTACAACAACAACAACAAAAAACTTTAGATTGTATATTTAGAATAAACATATGAAGAGTCTGAAAATTTGAACAGAAGGCAGCAAAGAAACCTTGGAATTTGAGGAGTGAGATGGTGATGACTTCCTTGGGTTTTCCTTTTACCCTGTATATGTCAGCTGAAGAAACTGATAATCCAAAAATATCAAACAGTACAAACCAAAAAGAAGGCCCAACAAAAGCATGCATTCTCTACAAAATGGACCAGGAAAGGGATAGCCACAGAAAGAAAACTTTTAGACACTAACACTCTACTCCAGCCAAACACCACTTAAAAAGCTGTGACCCACCCACACCAGCAAAGACCAAGTAGGAAGCCTAGACTTTCATCTCCATGGGACTGTAATGAAGTACCCAACATGTTACCAGCAAGGAGTCAGAGAAAGCCAAGTAAGAAATCAGGGTAGGCCGGGCGCGGTGGCTCAAGCCTGTAATCCCAGCACTTTGGCAGGCCGAGGCGGGTGGATCACGAGGTCAAGAGATCGAGACCATCCTGGTCAACATGGTGAAACCCCGTCTCTACTAAAAATACAAAAAATTAGCTGGGCATGGTGGTGCATGCCTGTAATCCCAGCTACTCAGGAGGCTGAGGCAGGAGAATTGCCTGAACCCAGGAGGCGGAGGTTGCGGTGAGCCGAGATCACGCCATTGCACTCCAGCCTGGGTAACATGAGTGAAACTCTGTCTCAAAAAAAAAAAAAAAAGAAAAGAAATCAGGGTAAGGGCCATAGCTAAGGCCTTGTGTGGCCCTGTACCCTTCTCTGAAAAAAATAAATTAAGGGCGGGTGCAGTGGCTCACGCCTGTAATTCCAGCACTTTGGGAGGACAAGGTGGGCAGATCATGAGGTCAAGAGATTGAGAACATCCTGGCCAACATGCTGAAACCCACTCTCTACTAAAAATACAAAAACTAGCTGGGCATGGTGGTGTGTGCCTGTAGTCCCAACTACTCAGGAGGCTGAGGCAGGAAGAATCGCTTGAACCTGGGAGGCGGAGGTTGCAGTGAGCCAAGATCGCACCGCTGCACTCCACCCTGGTGACAGGGTGAGACTCTGTCTCAAAATTTAAAAATTAATTAATTATTTTAAAAAACGAATTAGGACTTGCATCCCTGACAGCTTGTGCCAGCACCCTGCCACCCTACAGTGCTAGTGGAGACACTGGAACTCCCATACTTACCCAGCAATAAAAAGGAACACCCATTGTCAGGTGTCAACAGAGGCCAAGTAGGAACCTTGATTTCTACCTCCACCTAGTAGTAAAGGGACTGCATCCGTCCCTTCCCTGCTGGAGTAGTATAGTAGTATCAGAGAAACCCCCACTCAATATCTAACTATCCAGGTTGCAACTGAAAAATCACTTGTCATATTCAAAACAAGGAAGACCTCAAACTGAAAGAAAAAAGACTAGCAATATTTGCCAACACCAAGATACCAGAGATGTTAGAATTATCTGACAAAGATTTTAAAGCAGGCATGATAAAAATCCTTCAATGAGCAATTATGAACATGCTTAAAATTTTTATTTATTTATTCATTTATTTATTTATTTTTGAGATGGAGTTTCGCTCTTGTTGCCCAGGCTGGAGTACAATGGCACCATCTTGGCTCACCGCAACCTCCACCTCCTGGGTTCAAGCAATTCTCCTGCCTCAGCCTCCTGAGTAGCTGGGATTACAGACATGCACCATCACACCCAGCTAATTTTGTGTTTTTAGTAGAGACGGGGTTTCTCCATGTTGGTCAGGCTGATCTCAAACTCCCAACCTCAGGTGATCCGCCCACCTCGGCCTCCCAAAGTGCTGGGATTACAGGCATGAACCACCGTGCCCAGCTGAAAAAAAAATTTTAATAGGCCAGGTACAATGGCTAATGACTATAAATCCTAGCATTCTGGGAGGTCAAGGTGAGAGGATCACTTGATCCCAAGAGTTGGAAACCAGCCAGGGCAATAAAGCAAGATCCCGTTTCTACAAAAAAAAAAAAAAAGTTAGGCATGCCTGGGAGTAGTCTCAGGTAATAAGGAGTCTGAGGCAGGAAGATCATTTGAGCCCAACAGTTTGAGGATTCAGTAAGCCATTTTCAGACCACTACACTCCAGCCTAGGCAACAGGGTAAGATCCTATCTCTAGAAAAAAAGAGAAAGAAGAAAAGAAGCCAGGCATGGTGGCTCATATCTGTAATTCCAGCACTTGGGGAGGCCAAGGTGGGCAGATTGCTTGGTCCCAGGAGTTTGAGACCAGCCTGGGTAACATAGGAAGACCCTACCTCTACAAAAAATTAAAAAATTAGCCAGGTATGGTGATACATGTCTGTAGTACCAGCTACTCAGAGGCTAGGTGAAAGGATCTCTTGAGCCTGAAAGGTCAAGGCTACAGAAGCTGTGATCATGCCACTGTACTTCAGCCTGGGCATTGTCTCAAAAAAAAGGAAACAGGCCAGGTGTGGTGGCTCACGCCTGTAATCCCAGCACTTTGGGAGGCCAAGGAGGGAGGATCGCCTGAGGTTGGGAGGTTGAGACCAGCCTGGTCAACATGGTGAAACCCAGTATCTACCAAAAAATACAAAAATTAGCCAGGGGTGATGGCATGCACTGTAGTCCCAGCTACTTGGGAGGCTGAGGCAGGAGAATCTCTTGAACCCAGGAGATGGAGGTTACAGTGAGCCAAGATCGCATGGCTGCACTCCAGCCTGAGCAACAGAGTAGACCCTATCTCAAATTAAAAAAAAAAATTTTTTAATAAAACTGTCCCTATTTGCAAACAATATGATTGTCTACGTGGGAAATCCCAAGGAATCTTTAAAAAGAAAATCACAGAACAAATAAGGAAGTTCAGGAAGATTGTAGGATACAAGATTATGTAAAAATCAATCGTGTTTCCTAAACTAGCAATGAACATGTGGAAAACCAAATAAAATTATAATATCATTTATAATACCTTTTTTTAATTTTAATCTTTTTTTTTTTACTATAATACCATTTTATAAGGCAAACAGAAAAAGAAACACTTAGGTGTAAATCACTTAGGTGTAAATGTAAGAAAACCTGTACAGGGATTATGTGCTGAAAACTATACAATGCTGATAAAACAAATCAGATTTTTTTTTTCTTTTTTTTTTCTTTTGAGACAGTATCTCAACTTTGTCACCTCCTGGGTTCAAGCAATCTTCCTGTCTCAGCCCATCAGGTGACAAGGACTACAGGCATGCACCATCATGCCCAGCTCTTTTTTTTTTTTTTTTTGAGACAGAGTCTCACTCTGTTGCCCAGGCTGGAACGTAGTGGCATGATCTTGGCTCACTGTAACCTTTGCTTCCCAGGTTCAAGTGATTCTCCTGCTCAGCCTCCCCAATAGATGGGACTATAGGCGCATGCCACCACACCCAACTAACTTTTTGTATTTTTAGTAGAGATGGAGTTTTACCATGTTAGACGGGATGGTCTTGATCTCCTGACCTCATGATAGGCCCACCTTGGCCTCCCAAAGTGCTGGGATTACAGGCGTGAGCCACCGCACCTAGCAATTTTTTTTTTTTTAAGAGATGTGGTTTCGCTGAATTGCCCAGGCTAGTCTCAAACACCTGAGCTCAAGCAATCCTCCTGCCTTGGCCTCCCAAAGTGCTAGGATGACAGGCCACCAAGCTTAGCCAGAAATCATTTTTTTTTTTTTGAGATGGGATATCACTCTATCACCCAGGCTGTAGTGCAGTGGTACAATCTCGGCTCTCGGCTCACTGCAACCTCTGCCCACAGGTTCAAGTGATTCTCATGCCTCAGCCACCAGAGTAGCTGGGATTACAGGCCTGTGCCACCACGTGTGGCTAATTTTTGTATTTTTATTAGAGACAAGGTTTTGCCATGTTGGCCAGGCCGGTCTTGAACTCATGGCCTCATACGATCCACCTGCCTCAGCTTCCCAAAATGCTGGGATTACAGGCGTGAGCCACCATGCCTGGCCAGAAATCAGATTTTTAAATAAATGGAATAAATCAGACTTTAAAATCAGATTTTTAAATAAATAAATTCTCCATTCTTCCTGGATTGGAGGATTCAAAATAATAAAGGTGTCAATTCTGCCCAAATTGATCTATACATTTAACATAATTCCTATCAAAATCTCAGCAAGATTTTTAAATTATCCTACAATGTATGTGGAAAGACAAGGGAGTAGAAAATTGTTCCAGGAAGCTAAAAGAATTTTTTTCTTTCTCTTTCTTTCTTTCTTTCTCTTTTTCTTTCTCTCTCTCTCTCTCTCTCTCTCTCTTTCTTTTCTTTCTTTCTTTTTTTTTTTTTTTTTAAAATAGAGATGGGATTTCACCATGTTGGCCAGGATGGTCTCGATCTCTTGACCTCGTGATCTGCCCACCTCGGCTTCCCAAAGTGCTGGGATTACAGGCGTGAGCCACCGTGACTGGCCCAACAATTTTTTTTCAAGAGTCAAGTGGGAGGAATAAGTCTGTTGAATTTCACGGTTTATTATATATGGCTATAGTATCAAGACTGTGTGGTATTGGTGAAGAGATAGACATATAGATCAATGGAGTAGAATAAAGAAACAAGGCCAGGTGCGGTGGCTCACGCCTGTAATCCCAGCATTTTGGAAGGCCAACGCAGGCAGATTACCAGAGATCTGGAGTTCGAGACCAGCCTGACCAACAGGGAGAAACCCCATCTCTACTAAAAATACAAAATTAGCCAGTTATGGTGGTGCATGTCTATAATCCCAGCTATTTGGGAGGCTGAGGCAGGAGAATCACTTGAACTTGGGAGGCAGAGGTTGCAGTAAGTAAAGATCACGCCATTGCACTCCAGCCTGGGCAACAAGAGTGAAACTATGTCTCAAAGGAAAAAAAGAGAGAGAAACAGATCACACAAAAAGGCCCAATTGATTTGTTTTTGTTTTTTTTCTATCATCCAGGCTTTAGTACAATAGCGCAATCATGGCTCACTGCAGCCTCAACTTCCCAGGCTGAATCTCACCCTTCAGGGCCCTCAAGTAGCTGGGACTACAGGTACATACCAGCATGCCAAGCTAATATTTTTTATTTATTTTTATTTATTTTTATTTTTTTGAGATGGAGTCTCACTCTGTTGCCCAGGCTGCAGTGGCGCGATCTCGGCTCACTGCAATCTTCTCTTCCTGGGTTCAAGAAATTCTCCCACCTCAACCTCCCAAGTAGCTGGGACTGCAGGCACGTGCCACCATGCCCGGCTAATTTTTTGTATTTTTAGCAAAGACAGGGTTTCATCATGTTGGCCAGGATGGTCTCAATTTCTTGACCTCATGATCCGCCCACCTCAGCCTCCCAAAGTGCTGGGATTACAGGTGTGAGCCACCATGCCCAGCCTGTTTTTTATTACCTGCATTTTTTTTTTTAAGAGATGGGATTTTGCCATGCTGTGAAAGCTGGTCTCAAACTCCTGGGCTCAAGCAGTCCACCACCCTCGACTTTGAAAGGTACTGGGATTACAGGTGTGAGCCACTGCGCCTGGCCTGCCCAATAATTTTTATTTTTATTTTTTGAGACAGAGTACTACTCTGTCACCTAGGCTGGAGTACACTGGCACAATCTTGGCTGACTTTTGTATTTTGGGCTAATTGTGTATTTTTAGTACAGATGGGGTTTCACCATGTTGGCCAGGCTAGTCTCAAATTCCTGACCTCAAGTGATCCACCTGTCTTGGCCTCCCAAAGTGCTGGGATTACAAGCGTGAGCCACCGTGCCCAGCCCCCAGTTGATTTTTTAAAAGGTACAAACACAATTCAGTAGAATGAAGACAGTTTTTTCAACAAATGAGACAAGTGGACATCAAAAGTAAAAGAAAAAAAAAGAATTACGTTCTAATTCTCATATATTATACAAAAATTGGCCAGGCATAGTGGCTCACACTTGTAATCCCAGCACTTTGGAAGGCCAAGACAGGAGGACTGCTTGAGCCAAGGAGTTCACCATTAGTCTGAGCAACATGACCTCATCTTTATAAAAAGATGTGTTTAATTAGCTGTTTGTAGTAACACATACCTGTAGTCCCAGCTACTTAGGAGACTGAGGCAGAAGAACTATTTGAGCCCAGGATGCTGAGGCTGCAGAGAGCCATGATTTTACCACCACACTTCAGCCTGGGCAATAGAGTAAGACTCTGTCTCAAAAACAAACAAAAAAATTAACCCAAATGGGGTCACAGACTTGAATGTAAAACATATAATGATAAATAAAACCCATAGAAGGCTGGGGTGCAGTGGCTCATGTCTGCAATCCCAGCACTCTGGGAGGCCGAGACGGGCGGGTCACCTGAGGTCAGGAGTTGGAGACCAGCCTGACCAACATGGTGAAACTCCATCTCTACTAAAAATATAAAAACTAGCTGGGCTTGGCGATGTGTGCCTATAATCCCAGCTACTCAGGAGGCTGAGGCAGGAGAATCACTTTAATCTGGAAGGCAGAGGTTGCAGTGGGCCAAGATCACACCACTGCCCTCCAGCCTGGGCAAGAGAGCAAGACTCCATCTCAAAAAATATAAAATAGGCCAGGCATGGTGGCTAATGCCTGTAGTCCTAGCACTGTGGGAGGCCGAGGCAGGTGGATCTCTTGAGGCCAGGAGTTGAAGACCAGCCTGGCCAACATGGAGAAATCAAGTCTTTACTGAAAAAACAAAAATCAGTTGGGCATGGTGGTTTGTGCCTGTAATCCCAGCTACTTGGGTGCCTGAAGCAGCAGAATCGCATGAACCCAGGAGGCAGAGGCTACCGTGAGCAGAGATCATGCCACTGTACTCCAGCCTGGGTAAAGGAGTGAGACAATGCCTCAAATAAATAAAATAAAATAAAATAAAATAAAATTTGTAGGGAAAAAAAAGAAAATCTTCAGGATCTAGGTTTAAGTAAAGAATTCTTAGACTTAGGGCGGGTGCAGTGGCTCACACCTGTAATCCCAGCACCTTGGGAGGCCGAGGTGGGTGGATCACCTGAGGTCAGGAGTTCGAGACCAGCCTGGCCAACATGGTGAAACCTTGTCTCTATCAAAAATACAAAAATTAGGCCAGGCATGGTGGCTCACGTCTGTAATCCAAGCACGTTGGAGGCCAAGGTGGGCAGAGGTCAGGAGTTCATGGTGAACTCCCTGAGGTTGGGAGTTCAAGACCAGCCTGACCAACATGGTGAAACCCCGTCTTAAAAAAAAAAAATACAAAAATTAGCCAGGCATGGCAGCACACGCCTGTAATCCCAGCTACTTGGGAAGCTGAGGCAGGAGAATCAGTTTAATCTGGGAGGGGGAGGTTTTGGTGGGCCAAGATCATGCTACTGCACTCCAGGCCTGAGCGACAGAGCAAGACTCTGTCTCAAAATAAACAAATAAGTAAATAAAAATAAATATTAACTCAGCATGAAGGAGCACGCCCGTAGTCTCAGCTCCTTGGTAGGCTGAGGCAGGAGGATCCCTTGAGCCCAGATCGAGGTTGCATTATGCTATGATCATACCACTGTACTCCAGTCTAGGCAACAGAGTGAGACCTTGTCTAAAAAAAAAAAAAAAAAAAAAAAAAACCTAAACTAGAGAGACAGCTACAATAACACCCAACAATTGCATTCCTAGGCATTTTTCCCAGAGAAATGGAGAAATGAAGACTTATTTTCTGACAAAAAACCTCTGTGTACAAGTGTTTATAGCATCTTTATTCCTAATAAGCTCAAACTAGAAACAACACAGATGCTGTGAGGTGGAGGAATAAATTATGATAATCCATACCATGACTATTATTTAGTAATAAAAATGAATGCACTATTAATGTATGTGATAATCCAAATGGATCTCTAGAAAATTATGCTGAAGGCCAGGCATGGTGGTGGCTCATGCCTGTAATCCCAGCACTTTGAGAGGCCAAGGTAGGTGGATCACCTAAGGTCAGGAGTTCGAGACCAAGCTGGCCAACATGGTGAGACTCTCTCCCCCACTGTCTCTATTAAAAATACAAAAAGTAGGCTGGGCGCGGTGGCTCAAGCCTGTAATCCCAGCACTTTGGGAGGCCGAGGCGGGTGGATCACAAGGTCAAGAGATTGAGACCATCCTGGTCAACATGGTGAAACCCCGTCTCTACTAAAAATACAAAAAATTAGCTGGGCATGGTGGCACGTGCCTGTAATCCCAGCTACTAAGGAGGCTGAGGCAGGAGAATTGCCTGAACCCAGGAGGCGGAGGTTGCGGTGAGCCGAGATCGCGCCATTGCACTCCAGCCTGGGTAACAAGAGCGAAACTCCGTCTCAAAAAAAAAAAAAAAAAAATACAAAAAGTAGCCAGGCTTGGTAGTGCAAGCCTGGCTACTTGAATGCCTGTAATCCCAGTTATTCGGGAGACTGAGGAGGGAGGATTGCTTGAACCTGGGAGGCAGAAGCTGCAGTGAATTGAGATTGTGCCACTGCACTCCAGCCTCAGTGACAGAATGAGACTCCATCACAAAAAAAAAAAAAAATTCTGAGTTTGTTTATTTATTTATTTATTTATTTAAATTTATTTTTTGAGACAGAGTCTCGCTTTGTCCCCCAGGCTGGAGTGCAATGATGCAATCTCGGCTCACTGCAACCTCTGTCTCCTGAGTTCAAGCAATTCTCACGCCTCAGCCTCTTGAGTAGCTGGGATTACAGGCGTGCACCACCACACCCGGCTAATTTTTGTACTTTTAGTAGAGACAGGGTTTCTCCATGTTGGCCAAGCAGGTCTCGAACTCCTGACCTCAGGTGATCTGCCCACCTCAGCCTCCCAAAGTGCTGGGATTACAGGTGTGAGCCATCATGCCAAGCCAATGCTGAACTTAAAATCCAATCGATGCTGGGCATGATGGCTCATACTTGTAATCCCAGCACTTTGGGAGGCCAAGGCAAGCAGATTGTTTGAGCTCAGGAGTTTCAAGACCAGCCTGGGCAACAAAGTCAAACCCCATCTCTAAAAAAATAAACAGGCCGGGCGCGGTGGCTCAAGCCTGTAATCCCAGCACTTTGGGAGGCCGAGGCGGGTGGATCATGAGGTCAAGAGATCGAGACCATCCTGGTCAACATGGTGAAACCCCGTCTCTACTAAAACTACAAAAAATTAACTGGGCATGGTGGTGCATGCCTGTAGTCCCAGCTACTCAGGAGGCTGAGGCAGGAGAATTGCCTGAACCCAGGACGTGGAAGTTGCAGTGAGCCGAGATCGCGCCATTGCACTTCAGCCTGGGTAACAAGAGCGAAACTCCGTCTCAAAAACTAACTAAATAAATAAATAAATAAAAATAAATAAATAAACAAAACTAGCAGGGCGTGGTGATGCACACCTGTAGTACCAGATACTCAGGAGCCTGAGGTAGGATGGCTTCAGCATGGGAGGCAGAGGTTCTAGTGCACTGAGTCCAGCCACTGCACTACAAAGACTGGGTGACAGAGAGCCAGACCCTGTCTCAAAAATAAAGAAAGAAATAAAAAAATTTAAAAAGCCAATCCGGGCCAGGGACAGTGGCTCATACCTGGATCCCACCACTCTGGGAGGCTGAGGCAGGCAGATCACCTGAGGTTAGGAGTTCGAGACCAGCCTGGTCAACATGATGAAACACCATCTTTTCAAAAAATACAAAAATTAGTTGAGTGTGGTGGGAGGCACTGTAATCCCAGCTACTCGGGAGGCTGAGGCAGGAGAATTGCTTGAACCTGGGAGGCGGAGGTTGGAGTGAACCAAGATTATGCCATTGCACTCCAGCCCGGGCGACAAGAGCAAGACTTTATCTCAAAAAAAAAAAAAAAGCCAATCTGAAGAGTTTACATGCTCTTATATATGTGAGCCACCGCACCCAGTTTCATATAACATTTTTTAAATTAAAAAAAAGTATAGAAATTGTTACACTCTAAGGGCTCTGAGATTCTGGACAAATGATAGAAACACACAGCCAGGCGTGGTGGCTCACATCTGTAATCCCAACACTTTGGGAATCCAAGGTGGCAGATCACCTGAGGTCAGGAGTTCAATACCAGCCTGAGCAACATGGCAAAATCCTGTCTCCACTAAAAATACAAAAATTAGCCAGACATGGTGGTAGGCACCTGTAGTCCCAGCTACTCGGGAGGCTGAGGCAGGAGAATCTCTTAAACCCAGGAGGCAGAGGTTGCAGCGATCTGAAATCACACGACTGCACTTCAGTCTGGGCAACTGAGTGAGACCCTGTCTCAAAAAACTAGAAAAGAGATCAGGCACAGTGTCTCACACCTGTAATCCCAACACTTTGGGAGGCTGAGGCAGGTGGGTCACCTGAGGTCAGGTGTTTGAGACCAGCCTGACCAACATGGAGAAACACTGTCTCTACTAAAAATACAAAATTAGCTGGGAATAGTGGCCCATGCCTGTAATCCCATCTATTCAGGAGGCTGAGGCAGGAGAATCGCTTGAACCCGTAAGGTGGAGGTGGCAGTGAGCCAAGATCGTAGCATTGCACTCCAGCCTGGGCAACAAGAGTGAAACTCCATCAAGGAAGGAAGGAAGGAAGGAAGGAAGGGGGGGGAGGGGGGAGGAAGGGAAGGAGGGAAGGGAGGGAAGGAGGGAAGGAAGGAAGGGAGAAAGAGAGAGAGGAAGGAAGGAAGGGAGAAAGAGAGAGAGGAAGGAAGGAAGGGAGAGAGAGAGAGAGGAAGGAAGGGAGAAAGAGAGAGAGGAAGGGAGGGAGGGAGCAAAGAAGGGAAGAAAAGAAAGACAAAACAGAGAGAAGGAGGGAGAGAGGGAAGGAAAAAAGGAAAGGAGGGAGGGAAGGAGGGAAAAAACAAAGAGAAAAAAGAGGGAGAGAGAGAAGGAAAAAAGAAGGAAGGAAGGAAGGAAGGGATGGAGGGAGGGAGGGGAAAGGAAAGAAAGACAGACATGACATCATCTTGGGCAGAAACAGCCTTCCTTCTACCTTAAAGGAGACATGACTCACCTTTCAGAGTTCCTGAAATAGCTGCTAATAACGATGGGTAGGACCAGGCTGACACATCACAGGTGTGACATTTTGGTTGGATTGTTATAATGGCCTGGTTCTTAATTATACTACAATTACTTCTGTGTTTCTGAAAACCTTGAAGTTGTTTTGTACACCGAATGTGAGGACTTTATTTTTATTTGAGACAGGGTTTCACTTGTCACACAGACTGAAGTGCAGTGGCACAATCATGGCTTAATGCAGCCTCAACAATCCAGGCTCAAGTGATCCTCTCACCTTAGCCTCCAGAGTAACTGGGATAACAGGTACACACACAGGAGTAGCTGAGTACACAGGTACACAAGCCCAGCTAATTTTTAAAAAAAATTTTGTGCTGGGAGAAGTGGCTCACGCCTGTAATCCCAGCACTTTGGGAGGCTGAGGCGGGTGAATTACTTGAGGTCAGGAGTTCGAGACCAGTCTGATCAACATGGCAAAACCCTGTCTCTACTAAAAATATAAAAATTAGCCAAGCTTGGTGGCAAGCACCTGTAATTCCAGCTACTCAGAAGGCTGAGGCAGGAGAATTGCTTGAATCCAGGAGGCGGAGGGTGCAGTGAGTCAAGATCATGCCATTGCACTCCAGCCTACATGACAGAGCAAGACAGTCTCAAAAAAAAAAAATTTTTTTTTTGTAAAGATGGGATCCCACTATGTTGCCCAGGCTAGTGTTTTGTTTTGTTTTGTTTTGTTTTGTTTTGTTTTGTTTTGTTTTGTTTTAGACACAGTTTTGCTTTTCTGCCCAAGCTGGAGGGCAGTGGCGTGACTCCACTCACTGTAACCTCTGCTTCCAGGGTTCAAGTGATTCTCCTGCCTCAGCCTCCCAAGTAGCTGGGATTACAGGTGCCCACCACCACGCCCAGCTAATTTTTGTATTTTTAGTAGAGACAGGGTTTTACCACGTTGGCCAGGCTGATCTCAAACTCCTGACCTCAAGTGATCCATCCGCCTCAGCTCCCAAAATGCTGGGATTACAGGCATGAGCCACTGCATCTGGCACCCAGGCTGGTCTTTAACTCGTGGCCTCAGGCAATCCTTACACCGTGGCCTCCCAAAGTGCTAGGATTATAGGTGGGAGCCACTGTGCCCAGCCCTGAAGCCTTTATAAACAGTTAAAGGACATAAAACATGCACACAAAATTATAAATGGAAAGGAAAAAGCTAGCTATGTCCCCTCCAATCACAACCTTACCTGTAACAAGCACTTGATCCGTTCTCCAGGGGTCATGATTCCTGTGGTGAATACACCAGATAACATCCCAGCCGCAAACAGCTGGGGATAGCTGTGTTGAAAGCAAAAACGAGAAGCAACCACCTGTGACTAACCACCGAGGACAGAGGCCAATCCCAGCAAAGAGGGCAATCTTTTAAGAAAAAAATAAGTTCTTGGACTGGGCAGAAGCTAGCCACAAATGAATCAGATTTTGCACAAAAACTCAATTCTAGGTATATTTTAATGTTAAATTTCCCAGAGCAAGGGTCTCAGTGCCAAAAGCAATGGGAGTCTGGTCACAAGGCCCACCCCATGCGGTGCACACGCAGAATCTCTCACCTATAAGAGAAGTTTTACAGTAATACTTGGCTCCCATCCATGCGCCTACCAGGCACAGTGACTATGGACAAGTTTCCAGGCCTGTCTGAGCCTCAATTCCCCATATTTAAAGTGCTGGGGTTTTTAGGGAGGAAGGTCTCCAACTCAAAATCTGGACTTTAATCTCCGCCGGTAGTGCCCCTTAAGTCTCACTTTCCCTGAAGCACCAAGGGCCTGGGAATACTCTAAGCCAAGACTCAACCAGGACAGCATCAAGACCAAGGAGGATGGCTGTGGGCACCTCTACAGGCCGAGGGATTGCCAAGGTAACTGCAAGTAATGTGCTGTAAGTTGCTAAGAAAGGACCAGACAGGGATGATACTCAGGCAGGCATGACGGTCCTGTGGTCCCTGCACAGGGAAATAGTTCCCCAGTGGCAAGAGGTATGGGTCTTCACTCTGCCCCCCACAGAATGAACAACCCTGAGTATAAAGTGCAGCCTGAGGCTCCTACCATCTATCACCCACAGCTGTCTGTGCCACCTTCGGCGTCTCCTTTTCTTTTCTTTCTTCCTTTTTTTTTTTTTTTGTTTCTTTGTGTTTGTTTTGAGACACAGTCTTGCTCTGTCCCCAGGCTAGAATGCAGTGAAGTGATCTCGGCCCACTGCAGCCTCCACCTCCTGGGTTCAAATGATTCTCCTGCCTCAGTCTCCTGAGTAGCTGGGATTACAGGAGCCCACCACCATACTCAGTTAATTTTTGTATTTTTAGTAGAGATGGGGTTTCACCATGTTGACTAGGCTGGTCTCGAACTCCTGACCCCAAGCAATCCGCCCACCTTGGCCTCCCAGAGTGCTAGGGTTACAGCAAGAGTCACTGCGCTTGGCCTTTTTTTTTTTTTTTTTTTGAAACAGGGTGGCACAATCTCAGCTCACTGCAACCTCCACCTCCTAGGCTCAAGTGACCCTCCCACCTCAACCCCCTGAATAGCTGGGACTACAGGCATGCCTGGCTACTTTTTGCATTTTTGTAGAGACAGGGTTTTGCCATGTTGCCCAGGTTGGTCTCGAACTCCTGGGCTCAAGTTGATACTCCTCCCTTGGCCTCCCAAAGTTCTGGGATTACAGGCAAGAGCCACTGTGCCTAGTTGCCTCCTTTTCTTTCTGGGATTAGCAATACCAGGATGGTCTGGAGACAATGGGGCACAAAGTTACATTCAGCATTTCAATAGAGTCCCACAACTTAGCAAATGCTACTGAAAAACTTCACATACTGTCCTGAGCTTTAGTGCACTCTTGACCCCAAGCTTCCAACAACTGAGTCTTCGGGCCACTCCACCCAACAAAGAGCACATGCAGTGAAGGACAGATGCCAAATGGAGGTAGAGGGACATCCACTGTAAACAGTTCCCTCCAGGCAGGGTGCCAGTTTCAACAACCCTATTTTTCCCTGTATTCACCCCAGGCAGGGCTCATGCATCTACCTCAGGTACACAGCCAAGCTGACTGTCGAACAGTCAAGAGACTTGTTTTCCAACATGGCCATCTTCGCAGACCCAGTTCACACGACTGTCCCTGAGGAGTCCTCTCAGCAACTAAATTCTCCCTATGAGACCAACATGCTCCATTTTCCCCGCAATGCCCAACCCTAGGCTTGGCACACCTCATCTCTTAGGACTGCAGACTGTCTCTGAACAGGGTCTCTGTGTGTGCACAGGGCATCATGTGGACACTCAATAGCTGCCTGGCATATTCTCCCACTCCCCACGCCCATCTCCATCCCAGGGAGGCACCTTTCAGAGCTGAACCCTACTGGACTTCTACCCTAACCTGGTAACACTCCTTTCCATACCATCCCCAAACACCATTGCAGGGAGGTGAACACAGCAGGGCTAACAAGATTGTGGGAGTGTGGTCCTGAGTGTCTCAACTATGTTCAGTCAGGAAGAGTGTTTCTCTGAGTGCTGATATGACTGTACAGGAATACAGCCCATAGTCCAAAGTACCAAAAGTGACCCCACTGGGGTCATGCATGGCCCTGATACATCTGTGAGCTGGCACACACGCTAAAAGACCAGATGCTCAGAGAGACATGTGTCCGTGGGACACAAGGCCTACCGTGGTCAAATGCAGCTTCAAAACAACCCCACCCATATTTCAGGCCACTTGCTGCTGTTTATAGACTCCAGGAACATTCAGAGCATCACAGGGATCCCAAAACTAGAGTTTCACTCTACAAGCACCTCCACCTCCACCCTAGACCCTCACTCAACCTGCTGTGGCCTGAAGTGGTGACAGAATACAACGGCATGGCGCCCTGGACTTTCTCCCTTGAGCTCCTAGATCTGAGGGCAGGCCAGCCTCTGTGGCTCCTATACTGCCTACAGCCCCACCCAGGGGTTGACACCCTGCACAGCTCAGACTTATGGATACCTTTTTACACAATATCTCCACTCAGAATTCCCCTGCATTCTCAGGATACCCTGCATCCTGAGAAGTCTCTGTTTTCACTAACCACTTTAAAAATTCTGTCTCAGGTGCCTCTTCATGCCCAAATCAAACTTAAAGTTTATTAAAGAAAAACACATTAACTTATTCCATTTTCTCTTTTTTGAGATGGTGTTTCACCCTTATTGTCCAGGCTGGAGTGCAACGGTGCTAGCTCAGTTCACTGCAACCTCCACTTCCGGGGTTCAAGTGACATTCTTGCCTCAGCCTCCCAAGTAGTTGGGATAACAGGCACGCGCTACCACCTTTGACTAATTTTGTATTTTTACTAGAGACAAGGTTTCTCCATGTTGGTCAGGCTGGTCTCGAACTCCTGACCTCAGATGATCTGTCCACCTCGGCCTCCCAAAGTGCTGGGTGTGAGCTACCACTGTTATTCCACTTTAAGAGAAAAATCAATACCTGAAGTCATTATGGTCATATTAGCATGTTATAAAAATGAAGCACAACAAAAGTTGGAACCTTCTCTTCTCTCAATCAAGTGATAGAAAGCAAGGCTGCTCTTGTCTTTAGGGCAGTACCTACTGCCTATGACACGTTACACACATTTAAGGATTCAGACCTCTCAACAGCCTCATGGGGATGGTATTACAAATCTCTCCAGTAATTGATACCACCTTATAAAAGAAATATGAAAACCTGGTCAGGCATGGTGGCTCATGTCTGTAATCCTAGTAATTTGGGAGGCCAAGAGAATAGAGAAACCCCATCTCTACTAAAAATACAAAATTTTTGGTGGCACATGCCTGTAATCCCAGCTACTCAGGAGGCTGAGGCAGGGGAATCACTTGAACCTGGGAGGCAGAGGTTGCCGTGAGCCAAGATTGCACCATTGCACTCCAGCCTGGGCAGGAGTTCAAGACCAGCCTGGGCAACATAATGAGACACCCATCTCTGCAAAAAATTTAAAAATTAACCCAGGATGGTAGTGTATGCCTGTAATCCCAGCTATTCAGGAGGCCAAGGCAGAAGAATCCCTTGAGCCCAGGAGTTCAAGGTTGCAGTGAATCATGATTGCACAACCGCGTTCCAGTCTACGTGACAAAGTAAGACGCCATTTCTTTTTTTTTTTTTTTTTTTTTTTTGAGAAGGGGGTTTACTCTTTTTACCCAGGCTGGAGTGCAATGGCGTGATCTCGGCTCACCGCAACCTCCGCCTCCTGGGTTCAGGCAATTCTCCTGCCTCAGCCTCCTGAGTAGCCGGGATTACAGGCATGCGCCACCATGCCCAGCTAATTTTCATATTTTTAGTAGAGACGGGGTTTCACCATGTTGACCAGGATGGTCTCGATCTCTTGACCTCGTGATCCACCCGCCTCGGCCTCCCAAAGTGCTGGGATTACAGGCGTGAGCCACCGCGCCCGGCCTAAGTAAGACGCCATTTCAAAAAACTCAAGTACTCCTTGAGTTTTAAGGGCACAGGAGGACACCCATTGCCTGACAACCAAGGTTCTTCTTTTTTTTGAGATAGAGTCTTGCTATGTTGCTCAGGTTGGAGTGCAGTGGTGAGATCTCAGCTCACTGTAACCTCCACCTCCTGGGTTCAAGCAATTCTGGTGTCTCAGGCTCCCAAGTAGCTTAGACAACAGGTGACTGCCACCACACCTGGCTAATTTGTTTGTATTTTTAGTAGAGACAGGATTTCACCATGTTGGCCAGGCTGGTCTTGAACTTCTGACCTCAGGTGAACCAGCTGCCTCAAACTCCCAAAGTGCTGGGATTACAGGCATGAGCCACTGTGCCCTATACCCAACGTTCTTTCCTTTAGCCCATGTCACACTACCAGGCAGAACAGCAAGTGCTCCTGACTTGTAAGTACTCACCTGAGCACATCTTCTGGGTGTTTCTGTTGTAGTCTCTTCCCCAAACCAAATCCAAAGAAGCACACAGCAAACATGGGGGTGACTCCGATGATAGGAGCAGCCATTCCCCGATATAGTCCCGTGATGCCCTGTAAGGAATCACAGAAGCAGAAGCTGTTTACAGACCCCACCGCCTGTTAAATAAGTGAAAGAGGAAAGCAGTGTGTCCTCTAACCTGTGGATTCCTTTACCTCTTCTTGAAGCAAGGAGCACTTTAAAAGGAGAACACTGCCAGGTGCAGTGGCTCATGCCTGTAATCCCAGCCAGCCTGACCAACATGGTGAAACCTCATTGCTACTAAAAATGCAAAAAATCAGCTGGGCATGGTGGCACATGTCTGTACTCGGGAGGCTGAGGGAGAATTGCTTGAACCCAGGAGGCAGAGGTTGCAGTGAGCTGAGATTGTGCCACTGCACTCCAGCCTGGGTGACAAAGTGAGACTCCATCTCAAAAAAAAAAAAAAAAAAAAAAACAGGGGGGGGGGGGGCGACCAAAAAAAAAATTTTTAAAAAGGAAGAAAATTCCCCACATTTATCAGAAATAATTGTCCTCTTATGCACTGCTAGAGAAATTGAAGGCAGTTTCCATTCTCAAAGGCAATCTGTTTTTGTTTTTTGGGTTTTGTTTTGTTTTTTTCAGACGGGACCTCACTCTGTCACCCAGGCTGGGGTGCAGTGGTGTGATCACAACTCATCGAAGCCTCAACCCCCTGGGCTCAGGTGATCTTCCCACCTCAGCCTCCCGAGTAGTTGGGACGACAGGCACGTGCCACCATGTCTGGCTAATTTTTGTATTTTTTGTAAAGACTGGTTTTGCCATGTTGCCCAGGCTGGTCTCGAACTCCTGGGCTCAAGTGATCCACCTGCCTTGGCCTCTTAAAGTGCTGGGATTACAGGTGTGAGCCACAGCATCTGGCCAGCAATCTGCCAATATGTAGCATATCATTTTACCTGGAAATTTTTTGTATGGAAAATCTATTGCAAGGAATTTATTCTAGGGAAATACTCAGAGGTATAAAAAGAATAACTTCAGACATTTACAAGGTACCAAAATTTTGGGGAAAAAACCAAAAGCTGCCAAATAGGAGATAAATTATAAACTCCATAAATGGAGTCACATGGCTATGAAATCACATTGTAACATGAGAAGAGATTACTAAGTGAAGAAAAAAAATACAGGCTACAAAACAAGATATACATGTAACAGCTGGGGCTGCAAAAAAAAAAAAAAAGAAAGAAAAAAAAAGAAGAAAGAAAACAGGATATACAATGTGATCTACCTTCTTTGGGGTAGGATTACAAGTGATTAAGAAAATGTTTTATAGGCCGGGCGCGGTGGCTCAAGCCCGTAATCCCAGCACTTTGGGAGGCCGAGGCGGGTGGATCACGAGGTCAAGAGATCGAGACCATCCTGGTCAACGTGGTGAAACCCCGCCTCTACTAAAAAATACAAAAAATCAGCTGGGCATGGTGGCGCTTGCCTGTAATCCCATCTACTCAGCAGGCTGAGGCAGGAGAATTGCCTGAACCCAAGAGGCGGAGGTTGCAGTGAGCCGAGATCGCGCCATTGCACTGCAGCCTGGGTAACAAGAGTGAAACTCCGTCTCAAAAAAAAAAAAAAAAAAAGAAAATGTTTTATATTTTCCAGGTATTAGGATGAGATTTTTGTTAGGACTGCAGAGCAATTTTCACCAGTACAGTCTGGTAATGAAAGGGAAGATGGGCCTGGGTAGCATAGTAAGACCCTGTCTCTACAAAAACAAATAAAAAACAAAAGTTAGTCGAACATGGTGGCGTGTGCCTGTAGTCCTAGCTAATCAGGAGGCTGAGTTGGGAGGATAACTTGAGCCAAGGAGTTCGAGGCTGCAGTGAGCTATGATCTTGCCACTATACTCCAGCCTGGGAGACACAGTGAGACCCCAACTCTAGAAAAAAAAAAGATTGCTTATACCCATTACTGGGGGAAAAAAAAGAGAAAGAAAGTGAATATGGAGTAACAAATAAATATTTAGACAGACAAATACATAAATACCCAACCAAACAAGTTAGTAAACAAGGAGGAAGATTCAGGACCTGGAAGACCAGGGGGCCAGTCCAAGAGAGATGAAGTGGGTTTCTAGGATGCACTGGGTGCAGTGGATGTGGGATGCAGTCAGTTCACACGGTAGTAGAGGACTTCAAAAGTGATGTTTCCAAGAAAATAGAACAAAGCCAGGTGCAGTGGCTCATGCCTGTAATCCCAGCACTTTTGGAGGCCAAGGCAGGCAGATCACGAGATCAGGAGATCAAGACCATACTGGCTAACATTGTGAAACCCCATCTCTACTAAAAATACAAAAATTAGCTGGGTCTGGTGGCACATGCCTATAATCCCAGCTACTCTGGAGGCTGAGGCACAAGAATTGCTTGAACCAGGAGGTGGAGGTTGCAGTGAGCTGAGACGGCGCCACTGCACTCCAGCCTGGCAACAGAGCTAGACTTCTACTCAAACAAACAAACAAACAAACAAAAAACAGATCAAAACAACACACACTGGCTGGAAGAACAGAAAATAACTCCCTAACCAGTGTAGCAAACCAAACAGAAAGGTGTACTACAGACATTTAGGATATAGAATGACAGAGACAGTCATTCAAAGAAAAACAAACAAAAGATTTAACACAATTATTAATCCAATTCCAAGGGAAATGAAAAGTTACACAAGGAATGGAATGCACATCATAGCACATACTTAATTAAGAGAAAAATATACATAAAGTTGTAGTCATGAAAATAGTGAATTGGATTAAACCATAAAGGGTGATAAAATCATGAAAGGGCAGGGCAGAAGGACGGGATAGGGAGTGTAAATATAAATTAGGTGAAAATATAAATATAAATATAAATAGGGAGTGTAAAATATAAAATAATCCACCACAAATAGGTAGCTAAAAAAATATAAACATGTATAAAATATAACAGTAAATGTATATTATATAGATGGGTGGAAATAGCATAAACAACTGAAAAAAATTGAAAGTAGTTGCCTCTGGAGAATGAAGGAAAGAGATAAATATCACTTTGTTACTTTGTTATTAGCTTCTCAGTAACAAAAGAAGTGCCTGTATCAGGGCCTGTAATCCCAGGTACTCAGGAGGCTAAGGTGGGAAGATCACTTAAGCCTAGGAGTTCAAGACCAGCCTGGGTAAAATAGCAAGACTCCATCTCAAAACCATTTGTTTGTTTTAAATAAATACAAAAAATTTTTAAAGTTGCTCCTTATAAAGAGTAGGAGAATCAGGGTGAGGCTGCACACTGGGAGGGCTCCACAGACCCAGGCTGAACAACCTGCCTCGCTGCAGACCCTGGGTATCCAAACTTTCTTTTCAGGATCAAAGGGGTACAGCTGTACCTGTCAGCATTCCTCCTAATTCCTGCAAAGGTCTAAACTGGAGGCTGCAGGTAGACTCCAAGCATAAAGTATAGAGGCAGTAAACGGGAAAATGACAGAGATCTGAGGAGGATCTACAAAAGTAGCATATGACAAAGTCCGTTCAAAGCCATTCCCACGGCTCTCCATATGAGCTAAAAGGATTACAGGTCCTGAGAGGCTAAGTCCACTCCACCTAAACAACTTGTCTATTCTTCCTTCCATTAGAATGGCTCACCTAGTTCCATATAGCACAACGTACAGACCGCTGCCTAGCAGCTTCAGAAAGCAGAAAGCTCAAATCTGGCACAGCAAAAATCAGGACATGCACAAATATGGACTAAGGAAGCCTATTCAATTCTTCAAGGAGTTGGGTTTCTACAAGACGTTCTCAGCAGGCCTCCAGGACCCAGCACATGGCCCACTCCAGGCAGGTACTCAATAACATCTAATACCAAGGGGTAGATAAGCCTATTTCAGTAAGGGTAAAGGATTTTGAGTGGACCTGAAGCCTAGAGCCCCCATCAGACGCTGATCAGACTCCACCCCAGCACCAGAGATGTAAGGAGCAGAGGCTTAAAAAAGAAAGGGCAAGGCCAGGCAAGGTGGCTGACACCTGTAATCCCAGCACTTTGGGTGGCCGAGGCAGGTGGATCACAAAGTCAGGAGTTTAAGACCACCCTGGCCAACATAGTGAAGCCCCACCTCTACTAAAAATACAAAAATTAGCTGGGTGTAGTAGTGGGCACCTGCAATCCCAGCTACTTGGGGGGCTGAGGCAGGAGAATCACTTGAACCCAGGAGGCAGAGATTGCAGCGAGCCAAGATCACACTACTGCACTCCAGCCTGGGCAACAAGCAAGACTCCATTTCAAAATAAATACATAAATAAAAATTTAAAAAGATTTTCCTTCTACAGCCAAGTCCTACAGGAATCCTGGGAACAACTTCTCCAAGGTTGAGTCCATCACTTACCATCAATCCCCCACTTTTATCTGGATGACAACTACTTAGTTTTTGTATATTTAATCAAGTCTATAAATGTAGAAAGTATAATAGATTTATATGAAAGTTATATTTTAGGAAGCAAAGGAAAAGATCTCAACAAGGTCTTTAAGGCATGTGTTAATGAAGTTATTTGTTATTATTATTATTATTTTTTATTTTTGAGACAAGAATTTCGCTCTTGCTGCCCAGGCTGGAGAGCAATGGCATGATCTCAGCTCACACCAACCTCTGCCTCCCAAGTTCAACTGATTCTCCTCATCTCAGCCTCCCAAGTACCTGGGATTACAGGCATGTGCCACCATGCCCGGCTAATTTCTTGTATTTTTAGTAGAGACAGGGTTTCACCATGTTGGCCAGGTTGATCTCAAGCTCCTGACCTCATGTAATCCACTTCCCTTGAACACCCAAAGTGCTGGGATTACAGGCATGAATAAAATAATAATAATAATAAAAAAATAATAATAAAAGCTGAAGCTATTTATTAATGATAATAAATATAATTAGTACTTAATCCTTTTTAAAAATCATGTTTTTGCCATATATGTGTATATTATGTATATATATATGTGTATATATATATATATATATGTATATACACACACACATATATATAAAATAATAATAACTCCAAAGCAATTTAATGTCTCTGTCTAGGGAAACTGGAGACTCTGATGACTCCTCTAACTGTTTCTAGGACTTGCTGACTTTTCCTTTAGACTTCATTCACATGCACTTCTGACATGGATCCCTATCAAACTGACTGAGCCAGATGCAGATGTATATTTTCTTTTCTCGTTTTCTTTTTTTTTTTGAGACAGAGTTTCACTCTTGTTGCCCAGATTGGAGTGCGACGGTGCAGCCTTGGCTCACTGCAACCTGTCTCCTGGGCTCAAGCGATTCTCATGACTCAGCCTCCCAAGTAGCTAGGACTACAGATGCGCACCACCATGCCCAGCTAATTTTTGTATTTTTAGTAGAAATGGGGTTTCACCATGTTGGCCAGGCTGGTCTTGAACTCCTAAGCTCGGGCAATCCACCCACCTCGGCCTCCCAAAGAACTGGGATTACAGGTGTGTGCCACTGTGCCTGGCCTTTTTTTTTTTTTTTTTGAGGCAGGGTCTCACTTTGTCACTCAGGTTGGAGTACAGAGGGGCAATCTCGGCTCACTGCAACCTCCAACTCCTGGCTCAAGTGATCCTCCCACCTCAATCTCCCGAGTAGCTAGAACTACAGATACACATGTGCCACCACACCCATCTAATTTTTCCATTTTTTGTAGAGATGGCACTCTTTACATGTTGCCCAGGCTGGTCTCGAACTCCTGGGCTCAAGTGATCTACCTGCCTTAGCTTCCCAAAGTGCTGGGATTAGAGGCGTGAGCCACCATGCCCAGCCCAGATGTACATTTTCTTTTTTTTTTTAATAACTTTTAAAAAAGAGACAGAGTCTTGCTATGTTGCCCAGGCTGGAGTGCAGTGGCTATTCACAGGTGCGATCTCACTACTGATCAGCACGGGAGTTTTGACCTGCTCCGTTTCCGACCTGGGCTGGTTCACCCCTCCTTAGGCAACCTGGTGGTCCCTCACTCCCAGGACGTCACCATATTGATGCTGAACTTAGTGTGGACACCCAATTGGCATAGCGCACTACAGTCCAGAACTCCTGGACTCAAGAGATCCTCCAGCCTCATCCGCCCGAGTAGCTGGGACTACAGGCACATGCCACGGTGCCCAGCCAGATGTACATTTTCTTCCATTTCACATCTCAATTATTACTCGCTAGTTCTCTGTGATCTAAATTCCATCTTCCAAAAGAGGGAACCATTTTATTAGCTTTAGTCATATGTATGAGACAGTCGCTAGAACTACCTGAGACTTCAAAGCAGATGACAATGGGGGTTACAGGGTGGCTTGGTGAGGGAGTGGCAGCTGTGAGCAGGCTGTCCAGCAGAACCACACAGTTACCCTACTCTTCTAGGGGGTAAGAAACCAACTCCATGAATGTGTTCCTCCAAGTAAGAGGAATGCCCGCACCAGATACCAACCTCTCTAATAATAGTCTTCCGGAAACAGTCAAAGGTCCCAGAGTACATGGGAGGCTGTCCAGGCAAACTTGGTGGCTGTGTCTGCAGTCGGACCTGAAACCAGAAGTTAAAACGCAGTCACCTACCAGAATGAGAACCGCCTATCAGCAGCAATGGTCCAACTGTCTGCCAAACTAAACAGCAAAGCACCTGTGTACATGTCTTTAGCATTCACTTAACCTGCTAGATTCAAACTTCTCTTTCATTTCATTAGTACTTCATTCCTTTCATTGGCAAATAATATCCCATTGTATGAATAAATCACATTTTGCATGCCTGCCTATTCATCAATTGATAGATATTTGTGTTTTTCCCACTTTTTGATTATTATGAATAATGCTGCTATAAACATTTGTGTACAAGTTTTTTGTATGGATATATATTTTCAATTCTCTTGGGTGTTGTATTGGTCAGAATTCTTCAGAGAAACAGAACCAACAGGAGATATATATCAAGAGATTTATTATAAGGAAATGGCTTATATAATTATGAAGGTTGAGAAGTCCCAAGATCTGGAGTTGGCAAGTGTAAGACCCAAAAAGAACCAGTGTTTCAGTTCAAGTCTGAAATCAGAGAAGGACTAATGTTCCAGCTCAAGTATTCAGACAGGAGTTCCCTCTCAGTTGCAGGGAAGTGTCAGTCAGCCTTTTGTTCTATTCAGGCCTTCAACTAACTGGATGAGGTCCATTCACATTAGGAAGGACAAGTAGCTTTAATCAGTTTACAGATTCAAATGTTAATATCCAAAACCACCCTCACTGGCACACTCAGAATAATGTGTGACCAAATATCTGGGTACTCTGTAGCCTAGTCAAGTTGACACATAAAATTAACCATCACAGGTATTTATCCACTAGCATAATTTCTAAGTTATATGTTAACTCTGTTTAAACCTTTTGAAGAACTGCCAGACTGTTTTCCAAAGTGGCTTCACCTTTTACATTCCCATAAGCAGTGAAGGAGGGTTCCAAATTCTCCACATCTTCAATACTTATATTATATGTGTGTGTGTGTTATTATATATATATATATATATATATATATATATATTTTTTTTTTTTTTTTTTGAGACAAAGTTTCACTCTGTTACTCAGGCTGGAGTGCAATGGTGTGATCAATAGCCCACTACAACCTCAACCTCCTGGGCTCATGCAATTCTCCCACCTCAGCCTCCCAAGTAGCTGGGACTACAAGTGCACACCACAACACAAGCTAATTTTTATTGTTTTTGTAGAGACAGAATCTCACTATATTGCTCAGGTTATATCCTTTTTTTTAAAATAACCATCATAGTGGGTATGAGGTGGTATTGCATTGTGATTTTGATTTGCAGTTCCATGATGGATAATGGCATTGAACATCTTTTCACATGCTTATTGGCCCATCTTTTTTGAAGAAATGTCTATTTAGGTCCATGGCTGGGTGTGGTGGCTCACATCTGTAATCTAAGCACTTTTGGGAAGCAGGGGAGGATCACTAGAAGCCAGGAGTTCCAGATTACAGTGAACTATGATGGTGCCACTACACTCCAGCTGGGTAAAAGAGCAAGACTTGACTCTATTATTTGAGGCAGGTTCTCTGTTGCCCATACTGAAGTGCAGTGATATGATCCTGGTTCACTGCAACTTCCACCTTCCAGGCTCAGGTGCTCCTCCCACTCAGCCTCCCAAGTAGCTGAGACCTCAGGTGCATGCCACCATGCTTGACTAGAGTGAGTGAGTGAGTGAGTGAGTGAGTGTGTGTGTGTGTGTGTGTGTGTGTGTGTGTAGAGATGGGGTTTCACCAGGTGCATGCCACCATGCTTGACTAGTGTGTGTGTGTGTGTGTAGAGATGGGGTTTCACCATGTTGACCAGACTGGTCTGGAACTCCTGGACTCATGCAATCTGCCTGCCTCAGCCTCCCAAAGTGCTAGGATTATAGATATGAGCCACCATGGCCAGCCAAGACCCAGTCTCTTAAAAAAAAAAAAAAATGCTGGGGGCAGCAGCTCACACCTATAATCCCAGCACTTTGGGAGGCCAAGGCAGGTGGATCACGAGGTCAGAAGTTCAAGACCAGCCTGGCCAACATGGTGAAACCCCATCTCTACTAAAACACAAAAAAACTAGCCAGGCATGGTGGCAGGCACCTGAAATCCCATCTATTCAGGAGGCTGAGGCAGGAGAATCGCTTGAACCCAGGAGGCTGAGGTTACAGTGGGCTGAGATCATACCATTGCACTTCAGCCTGGGCGACAAAGTGAGACTCCTCAAAAGAAAAAAAGATCTTTTGCTCTTTTTTCTCTCTGTCTTTCTCTCTCTCTCTCTCTATAAGTCTTTTTTTTTTTTTTTTTGAGACGGAGTTTCGCTCTTGTTACCCAGGCTGGAGTGCAATGGCGCAATCTCGGCTCACCGCAACCTCTGCCTCCTGGGTTCAGGCAATTCTCCTGCCTCAGCCTCCTGAGTAGCTGGGATTACAGGCACGCGCCACCATGCCCAGCTAATTTTTTGTATTTTTAGTAGAGACGGGGTTTCACTGTGTTGACCAGGATGGTCTCGATCTCTTGACCTTGTGATCCACCCGCCTCGGCCTCCCAAAGTGCTGGGATTACAGGCGTGAGCCACCGCACCCGGCCTGAGACAGAGTCTTAAACTGTCACCCAGGCTACAGTCTTTGACCATTTTTAATTGAATTATTTGTCTCTTTTTTTCTTTTTTGAGACTGAGTCTTGCTCTGTCACCCAGGCTGGAGTGTAGTGGCACCATCTTGGTTCACTGCAACCTGTCTCCTGGGTTCAAGCAATTCTCCTGTCTCAGCCTCCCACCTAGCTGGGATTACAGGTGAGTGCCATCATGCCTGGCTAATTTTTGTATTTTTTTCCTTTTTAGTAGAGACAGGGTTTTGCCATGTAGGCCAGGCTGGTCTCGAATTCCTGACCTCTGGGGATCCACTTGCCTTGGCCTCCCAAAGTGATGGGATTACAGGCATGAGCCACTGAGCCTGGCCCTGATAAATGTTTATTGTTGTTTTAAGCCACTAAGTTTTGGGGTAAGTTGGTTTTGTTTTGGGGGTTTTTTTGAGAGACAGTCTTGCTCTGTCACCCAAGCTGGCATGCAGTGGTGCCATCCTGGCTAACCGCAGCCTCGAACTCCTGAGCTCAAGTGATCCTCTTGCCTCATTGGGGTAAACTATTAAACTGCAATAGATAACTGAAATAGCCAGTTACTTCTGCAGTCTTTTTCCTGGATGTTGTTGCTGCTTGGTTTTTGAGACAGAGTTTCACTCTTGTTGCCCAGGCTGGAGTGCAATGGCACAATCTCGGTTAACTGCAACCTCTGCCTCCCAGGTTTAGGGGATTCTCCTGCCTCAGTCTCCCGAGTAGCTGAGATTACAGGCATGTGCCACTATAGCCGGCTAATTCTGTGTTTTTAGTAGAGACGGGGTTTCTCCATGTTGGTCAGGCTGGTCTCGAACTTCTGACCTCAGGTGATCTGCCCACCTTGGCCTCCCAAAGTGCTGGGATTACAGGCATGAACCACCACGCCCGGCCTTTCCTGGATGTTTTTCCTACTCATTGTTGGGCTTCCAAATCCTTCTCAAGGTTGCTGTCATACTAACCTTTCTAAGACATCATTTTTACCATGTTGTTTATTTCTGCAGAATCTTTTAGTCTTGTATTTGTTAGGGCCTTTCACATCACACCAAGGAAGTCCCTCTCTGGGCAACAGAGATGATATGCAAGTCTGAGGGGTTTATGGGACACAACAATAGAAATGGCCAGAGGCCACCACACCTTTACACCCCAAATCCCTCATATTATCCTTCAGATCTTCATAGTCAGACACAACCACTCCTAGTCAGTAGAGAGAGAGAAATGGATCGAAGCTTTTGACTAGGCCAAGCATGGTGGCTCATGCCTATAATCCCAGCACTTTGGGAGGCCAAGGCCTATCTCTACTAAAAATACAAAAAATTAGCTGGGCATGGTGGTGGGCAGCTGTAATCAGGAGGCTGAGGCAAGGGAAGCACTTGAACTCAGGAGGTGGAAGTTACAGTGAGACGAGATCCTGCCACTGCATTCCAGCCTAGGTGATAGAAGGAGACTCTTGTCTCAAAAAAAAAAAAAAAAAGGCCACTCAAGGTGGCTCATGCCTGTAATCCCAGCACTTTGGGAGGACAAGGCAGGTGGATCACGAGGTCAGGAGATTGAGACCATTCTGGCTACACAGTGAAACCCCATCTCTACTAGAAACACAAAAAATTAGCCTGGTATGGTGGCATACTCCTGTAATCCCAGCTACTCAGGAAGCTGAGGCAGGAAAAACACTTGAACTTGGGAGGTGGAAGTTGCAGTTAGCTGAGATCGAGCCACACACTCGAGCCTGTGAGACAGAACAAGACTACATCTCAAAAAATATATATATATATTCTGACTAATGCTTTTTTGTGATTTTTTTTTCTTTTGAGACAGTGTCTCACTCTGTTGCCCAGACTGGAATGCAATGACTCACTGCAGCCTCAAACTCCTAGGTTCAACCAATCCACCAGCCTCACCCTCCTGAGTAGCTGGATTACAGGTATTTACCACCATGCCCAGCTGGTGGTAAATACCTGTAATTTTTGTACTTTGTATAGACATGAGGTCTTGTCATGTTGCCAGGGCTGCTTTTTGTGATTTTATATACACTTCACACCTGTCTCATCAGGACATCAGCCATCTAAACCAGCAAGAACATTAAAGTCCTTTGCAGGGTTTTGTTTTTTTTTTTTTTTGAGGAGTCTAACTCTGTTGCCCACGCTGGAGTGCAATGGCGTGATCTCGGCTCACTGCAACCTCCAGGCCCACCACCCGCCACCTCCAGCCTCACAAGTAGTTGGGATTACAGGTACCTGCCACCACACCCAGCTAATTTTTTTTGTATTTTTAGTAGAGATGGGGTTTCACCATGTTGGCCAGGCTGGTTTTGAACTCCTGTCCTCGGGTGATCCACCCGCCTCGGCCTCCCAAAATGCTGGGATTACAGGTGTGAGCCATCATGCCTTTCCTAGGTGGTCTTATTTTATAATATGATCCCCACTTGCAAGCCATACCCACCTTCACTGCTGCCCTCCCCATACCAAATTGTCTAGGTCTCCCAACTCCTCCAGTCAAAACTCAGCCAGCACTTACATGCCTGCTCTAACACCACCTTCCATAGAGTCTTTTCATGCCCCACTCTGAAGCGTTGTAGCTTTTGGCTTGTCAGGACACATGGACCACAGCTCAGTTATGTTACCTTTGACTATTTTTTCTTTTTCTTATTCTTGTCTTTCTTTTCTGTTTGTCTTTGTTTTTACCTTGGACCTCAGAAAGTACCTCAAGGTCTGGCTTTGATTGGAGCTCACTCACTAAGGCCAAAAACACAGCAGTCAGCCATTTGCGGTCTTGGTTTAACCTAAAAAGAGGCTTTCTGGTTGTTAAATATGCCAGTGAGCATTTCAGTTATTTGCACTTCAGTGCAGAGGTCATCCAGTCTATCTTGGAAGCGACATCAAGGACAAAGATGATATGGAGGTGGGAGCAATATTTGCATATTGTTTTTCTTTAAAAAGTGGTCCCAAAAGCCTAGAACGAATAAGATATCTGCCTATACGGACCAAGAGCAGGAAGAAAGGCCAGACAATTGTCCCTCGGTAGACAGTGCCACTTGGAATGACCACTGTCTGGGAAACACTAACACACGGCATTTACCATCAGCTAAATAAACATTTGATTTCATGTTGCACAATGACCTAGCGAGTCCAGCTACTTTAATCCTGATCTTCCTATAGAACGACCCCAGTACGAGCTGTACCTCAGGGCAATTTCTCTCTTGGATGAAAGGCAGCAAAGAGCTTACTGCCCAAGCCTGCCAAGAGGAAGTGCCCACAAAACAATTTCGTTGTGGAAGAAATCTGATCCAACATCCTAACAAGCCCCTTATGTGGGCTTCCAATCCTTTAAAACTCATGTCTGCTCTCCACAGGCCCACTCTGGCAATGACTTGTCAATTTCCTTCAAGTCGATGTCCAGAAAATAAAATGAGAATTAAGATGCAGCTTCGATTGCTAAGTCATGGGGCATGGACTTTAGTCCCCCAGTAAAGCATTAATGAAGGTATTGCAAGGGGTATAGTTGAAATATCATGTGAGGAAGACAAGGGAACAATCCCTGATGAATGCCATCCCTCCCAAGCCTCAATTTGACCATAGCTTCCTCATCTGGAAGTTGTGAGAATGAGCCTGGCCTTGTGCAAAGCTGATCACCTTGCTTTCCGTGGAAGGGACTCAGTCACTAAGGTCATCATTGCTTCTCACAGGATGCTTCTGCCCAGGAGGCTGAGCAGGCCACCGCAGGGTGACAGGCTGAAGAGCATCAAATATCTCCCCGGGACCGGAAAGTTGCAAAAAAGATGGGTGCTCTTGCCCCAGCAGAATGTGACAAAGGACACTTCCAGAACAACCGTACCTCTCTGTCTTTAGTTGTCTTCCTGGGGCGGGCTTTACAGGGGACCTGTTTCAACCTTAATGATAATGTTAGGGTTGGCTGAAACCAGAGCTATAGAGAGACGGGTTCTCTTTCTCATACCTAAAGAAGTGGTGCAGGGTCAGGAGAGACTACGGAACAGGGAACTTTACATCACAGCTCTTGACAGGCAGTTAGAAACTGCTCACTTTGCGCTGCCGCCTGGCTCTTTGGGGCGAAAGATACAGCTTCCGGCCCACCCCTGAAAAATTCCCTAGACTTCTCACGGAATCTCACACAGGCCCCACTTCTGCCCAGCGGCCGCGCCTCGCGCGGGACCATGCTTTCCGTGCCCCGCTCAGGCCTCCTCCCCAAAGCCTGCGCGCCAGTCTCCCGCACCTTGACCGTGTCCAGAGGATGACCCACGAACACGAGGCACACGCCGCCAAAGCCGCCGGCCAGCAGATTCTTGAGCGGGCTGATGGGTTTCGGCTGGTCGGCCATGGTCGGGCTGATGGGTTTCGTCTGTCACTCAGTCTGTCAGTTCTCAGGCCGTCTGGCTCAGCTGCCCCAGCTGCAGTGCCAGCGCCGCCGACCTTTCACCCACTTTCGGGTGGGCGGGGCAAGAGCCCGCGGCAGGTCGGGAGGAGGACAGAGTTGGTACCGTCGGGCTTCCGCCCGAGGCTGCTTCCGGCCTCGGCCCCGCCTCGATGGGCGTGGCGTGGCGCAAAGCCGCATGGGGTTTGGGGATATCGGCCGGCGGGCCTATTCCCTCAGGAAGCCTTCCCAGACTTCAGTGTTTCCTCCTCTGAGTTCCCATTCATCCGCTCACTCCAGAGAGATCAATTGCTCCTTGCCATATGCCAGGCGTCCTCCTAGGAGCTTGAGGCACCCCCGGTAGTACAACACACAGGTCCCTGTGCTCGTGGAATTTACAGACCATGACAAAGATAAATAACTGAAAAATGCATAGTATATCAAGTAGTAAGAAGTACTACGGAGACAAATCCAGGAAGAGAGTTGGGGGTGTGTGGGACAAGTTATTTGCAATTTTAATTAGTTGAATAAGGGAGGGTTTCACTGAAAAGATGAAGTATTCAAGACCTGAGAAGATGAGAGAGGGAATTCTGTTCATACAAAATGGGGTAAAGGGAGCGGGGCTGGGTGGCTCAGGCCTGTAATCCCAGCACTTTGGGAGGTGAGGTAGGTGGATCATTTGAAGTCACGAGCTTGGGACCAGCCTGGCCAACATGGTGAAATCCCATCTCTACTCAAAAAAATACAAAACTAAGCCAGGCGCGGATGAGGATTGGGTTTGCCAACTCCTAGTAATGTATGTTAATAACAAAAGTCCTGTCTCACAGGAAGAAATAGACTATGCCCTATGCTGGTGGCAGGGGCCTGTTCTTCTTTACCTTTTAAAAACAGATGAGAAGGAACTAGAGAACAGGAAGGAGTTAGAGACTATCCCATCTGAAAAGAAGAAAAATCTCTACTTCTAAGACATCCATGAGCAAATGGGATCCTCTAGACTACCTTCCCCTGTTCCTCAATCTTAACCCATCTCCTCCCCCTCCTCAGGCAGTTGTTGCCACTCTGGGCCCAGTTTCAGACCCTCCTATCCATGTTATTCCCCCTCCATACAGCCCAGACTCTTGGGAGCTATCGCCCAAGGAGCCTGGGCATTGCCAGCTTGAGTATCCTTCTTTAAAGAAAGGACTTCAGTGGGAAATAGGACAATATGAGAAGGATGTCTAGAGTTCTCCTTTCCCCTCTACATGAGCCACCGCACCCAGCCTCCACTTTCTTATTTGAAAAAAATATTAGGCTGGGCGTGGTGGCTCACGCCTGTAATCCAAGCACTTCGGAGGCCAAGGCCAGTGGATCACCGGAGGTCGAGAGTTCAAGACCAGCCTGACCAACATGGCGAAACGCCATCTTTAAAAAAAAAAAAAAAGGAAGAAATTTTTAAAAAAGATCAGGGCAGACGCGGTGCCTCATGCCTGTATCAGCATTTTGGGAGACCAAGGTGGGCAGATCACGAGATCAGGAGATGGAGACCATCCTGGCCAACATGGTGAAACCCTGTCTCTACTAAAATACAAAAAATTAGCCAGGCATGGTGGCACCCACCTGTAGACCCAGCTACTTGGGAGGCTGAGGCAGAAGAATTGCTTGAACCCAGGAAGCGGAGGTTGCAGTGAGCCTAGATTGTGCCATTGCACTCCAGCCTGGCAACAGAGTGAGACTCCATCTCAAAAAAATGAAAAAATTAGCCAAGAATTAGCCAGGCATGGTGCACACACCTGTATTCCCAGCTACTCGGGAGGCTGAGGCAGGAGAATTGCTTCAACCCAGGAGGCAGAGGTTGCAGTGAGCTGAAATCGCAACATTGCACTCCAGCCTAAGTGAGAAAGTGAGACTCTGTCTCAAAAATAATAACAATAATAATAATAATAAACCATGAAGCTGCAATTAAAACATTGTATTAAACATAGTATTGGACCAGGAATAGGCAAACAGACCTTCAGAACAGAATGATGAGCCCAGAAAACAAACCCATGTATATGAGGGAATTTAGCTACAATAAAGGTGCTTTTCTAAATAGTGAATAAAGAGTGACCCATTCAGGCCAGGTGCGGTGGCTCATGCCTGTAATCCCAAGCCCTTTAAGAGGCCAAGGAAGACAAATCATTCGAGGTCAGAGTTCGAGACCAGCCTGGCCAATATGGTGAGACCCTGTCTCTACTAAAACTACAAAAATTAGCCAGGTGTGGTGGCATGTGCCTGTAATCCCAGCTACTCAGGAGGCTAAGGCATGAGAATCCCTTGAGCCCAAGGGGCAAAGGTTGCAGTGAGCTGAGATCAAGCCACTGCACCACCACAGCCTGGGTGACAGATTGAGACTCTGTCTCAAACACACACACACACACACACACACACACACACACACGAATGACCTGTTTAATATGTGGTGTTGGGATAAAAAATTATCAAATTAGGCCAAGCACGCAGGATGATGCCTGTAACTCCAGCACTTTCTGAAGCAGAAGCAGGTGGATCACCTGAGGTCAGGAGTTCAAGACCAGCTTGGCCAACGTGGGGAAACCCCATCTCTACTAAAAATACAAAAATTAGTTGGGCATGGTGGTGCACGCTTGTAATCCCAGGTGCTTAGGAGGCCGAGGCGGGAGAATTGCTTCAGCTCAGGAGGCAGAGGTTTCAGTGAGCCGTGATGGCACCATTGCACTCTAGTCTGGGCGACAAGAGCAAAACTTTGTCTTAAAAAAAAAAAAAAAAAATTGGTCCAGCACAGTGGCTCACACCTGTAATCCCAGTACTTTAGGAGGCCAAGGCGAGCAGATTCCCAGGTCAGGAGTTTAAGACCAACATGGTGAAACTAAAAATATAAAAATTAGCTGGGCATGGTGGAGAGCGCCTGTAATCCCAGCTACTCAGGAGGCTGACACAGGAGACTCACTTGAACCCAGGAGGCGGAGGTTGCAGTGAGCCAGATTGCGCCACTGCACTCCAAACTGGGCAAAGGTGTGAGACTCTGCATCAAAACAAAGCAAACAAACAAAAATTATCAAATTAGAAAAAATAGAACTAAATTCTATCTCCTACCAAACACATATTCTGGATAAAGAATACAACTTGAAAAAACAGGAATATAAAGTATTAGCATTTTGGCTGGTGCAGTGATTCATGTCTGTCATCCCAGCATGTTGGGAGACCAAAGCGAGAGGATTGCTTGAGCCCAGAAGTTTGAGAACAGCCTGGGCAACATAGCAAAACCCCATCTCTGTAAAAAATACAAAAATTGGCCGGGCGCGGTGGCTCACGCCTGTAATCCCAGCACTTTGGGAGGCCGAGGCGGTGGATCACGAGGTCAAGAGATCGAGACCATCCTGGTCAACATGGTGAAACCCCGTCTCTACTACATATACAAAAAACATTAGCTGGGCATGGTGGCGCATGCCTGTAATCCCAGCTACTCAGGAGGCTGAGGCAGGAGAATTGCCTGAACCCAGGAGGCGGAGGTTGCGGTGAGCCGAGATCGCGCCATTGCACTCCAGCCTGGGTAACAAGAGTGAAACTCCGTCTCAAAAAATAATAATAATAATAATAATTAGCTGGGCGAGGTGACTCACACCTGTAGTCCCAGCTACTCGGGACTGAGGCAGGATTGCTTTTTTTTTTTGAGAAGGAGTCTCACTCTCTCTGTCCCCCATGCTGGAGTGCAGTGGCAGGATATTGGCCCACTGCAACCTCTGCCTACTGGGTTCAAGTGATTCTCCTGTCTCAGCCCTCCAAGTAGCCAGGACTACAAGCACATGCCACTACACCCAGCTAATTTTTGTACTTTTTGATAGAGATGGGGTTTCATCATGTTGGCCAGGCTGGTCTTGAACTCCTGACCTCATGTGATCTTTCTGCCTTAGCCTCCCAAAGTGCTGGGATTACAGGCATGAACCACTGTGCCCGGCTGAGGCAGTATTGCTTTAACCCAGTAGGTGGAGGTTGCAGTGAGCCAAGATAGAACCATCGCACTCCAGCCTAGGTGACAGAGAAAGATCCTGCCTCAGAAAAAAGTTAAATCATTAAACAAAATATTAGCATTTTGTACATGTCCTCCATGGTCCTTTCAATGAGTTTATTTACACATTTATATCTACACACCCTCACACACACAAACCATTTTCATGGATAAAAGGCTGTATTGGAAATATCAGTTTGCTTTTTTCACTCAGTAGAGGCTGCAATTATTCTCCTAATTTCACAAATGAGCAAATTAAGTCACAGAGAGGTAAGTTTCCCTGCTCAAGGTCACATGGATAGGAAGATGTGGAGTTGGGATTCTCTTTAAAATATTATTTTAATTTTTTTTGAGAAAGGTTCTTGCTCTGTCACCTAGGCTGGAGTGCAGTGGCGCAATCTTGGGTCACCACAACCTCCACTTCCTGGGCTGAAGCCATTCTCCCATCTCAGCCTCCCTAGTAGCTGGGACTACCAGTGCACACCACTGTCCCTGGTTAATTTTTTTTTTTTTTTGATATGGCATTTTGCTCTTGTTGCCCAGGCTGGAGTGCAGTGGCGTGATCTCAGCTCACTGCAACCTCTGCCTCCTGGGCTCAAGTGATTCTCCTGCCTCAGCTACCCAAGTAGCTGGGATTGCAGGTACCCACCACCACGTCGTCTAAGTTTTTACTTTTAGTAGAGATGAGGTTTTGCCATGTTGGCAAGACTTGTCTTGAATGCCTGACTTCTGGTGATGCACCTGCCTTGGCCTCCCAAAGTGCTGGGATTACAGGCGTGAGCCACCACGCCCCGCCCCTAATTATTTTTTTTTAATTAATACTTTTTTTTAAAAAAAGTGATCCCAGCCAAGGTTAATTTTTATATTTTTTTGTAGAGATGGACTTTCCCTATGTTGCCAAGGCTAGTCTTTAACTCCTGAGCTCAAGTGATCCTCCTGTCTTGGCCTCCCAAAGTGCTGGGATTATAGGAGTGACCCACTCTGCACAGCCTCAATTTTAATCCATTAATTAATTATTATTATTATTATTATTTAAGACGGGTTTCACCATGTTGGTCGGGCTGGTCTTGAACTCCCAACCTCAGGTGATCTGCCTGCCTTGGCCTCCAAAGTGCTTGGATTACAGGCGTGAGCCACCACGCCCGGCCAATTAATTATTTTTGATACATGAGCTCCCTATGTTGCCCAGGGTGGTCTCGAACTCCTGGCTTCAAGCAATCCTCCCACCTCAGCCTCCTAAAGGACTGAGATTACAGGCATGAGCCACTGTACCTGGTCAAGGGATTCTAATTCTAGCTCCCCAGCTCTAGACTACCTTTTGTTGGTCCATAAGACCAAAGTCTGTTATAGAAAGCTTTAGAGGATGTTGAAAATAAAAATGACATGTTTTGTGCTTTAAAAAGATTTTTCTAGACAATGTAGAGAGCAGATGAAGTAGAACAAGAGTGGCAATACTGCTGCCTCTAAAAACAAGGAAAAATCCCACCTTCTATCTTGAAAAAAATAAATTTTTTTTTTAAAGAAAAAGAATAGTCTGGGTGCAGTGGCTCACGCCTGTAATCCCGGCACTTTGAGAGGCCGAGGCAGGCAGATCACAAGGTCAGGAGATCGAGACCATCCTGCCCAACATGGTGAAATCCCATCTCAAAAAAAAAAAAAAAAGAAAGAAAAAGAAAAAGAATAAAAATAAAAATAAAATGTACTGGGCCAGGTGAGGTGGCTCACGCCTGTAATCCTAGCACTTTGGGAGGCTGAGGTAGGCAAATCACCTGAGGTCAGGAGTTTGAGACCAGCCTGGCCCACATAGTGAAACCCTGTCTCTACCAGAAATACAAAAAATTAGCCAGGCATGGTGGTAGATGCCTATAGTCCCAGCTACTCAGGAGGCTGAGGCAACAGATTCGCCTGAACCCAGGAGGTGGAGGTTGCAGTGAGCCGAGATCCACCATTGCACTCCAGCCTGGCCGACAAGAGTGGAACTTCATCTCAAAAAATATAAATAAATAAATGGGCCAGGTGTGGTGGCTCATACCTGTAATCCCAGCACTTTGGGAGGCCGAGGCGGGAAATCATGAGGTCAGGAGATCGAGACTATCCTGGCCATGGTGAAACCCTGTCTCTACTAAAGTACAAAAAATTAGCCAGGCATGGTGGCACGCATCTGTAGTCACAGCTACTCAGGAGGCTGAGGCAGGGGAATTGCTTGAATCTGGGAGACGGAGGTTGCAGTGAGCTGAGATCGTGCCACTGCACTTCAGCCTGGTGAAAGAGCAAGACTCTGTCTCAAAATAAATAAATAAATAAATAAATACATAAATAAATACATAAAAATAAAATGTAGTGCATTCCAACATGGGTGACAGAGTGAGATCTTGTCTCTACAAAAATAAAAAATAATTTAAAACAGGGAGGCTAGTTAAGGGACTACTGCTCACATCCAAAGACACATTGAAGATGGCTTGGACTAGAGCTGCAGGTAGTGGTAAGTGCTAAAGTCAGGACATATCTTGGAGGTATAGTACATGGGAATTGCTTGTGGACTAACTGTGGAAGAGGAAAAATCATGGAAAACTTGTGATTTGTTTTTTCTTTCTTTTTGTTTGTTTGTTTGGTTTTTTGAGATGGAGTCTTGCTCTGTCACCCAGGCTGGAGTGCAGTGGTGCAATCTTGGCTCACTGCAACCTCCTGGGTTCAAGCAATTCTCCTGCCTCAGCCTCCTGAGTAGCTAGGATTAAAGGCGCCCACCACCACACCCGGTTAAGTTTTGTATTTTTAGTAGAGATGGGGTTTTGCTATCTTGGCCAGGCTGGTCTTGAACTCCTGATCTCAGATGATCTGCCTCCCTCAGCCTCCCAAAGTGCTGGGATTACAGTCGTGAGCTACCATGCCTGGCCAAACTTGTGAATTTTTCACTTGAGTAAATGGTGAGAGATAGTGGTATTAATGAGCTGGGAAATACTGAGGGAGTGGCAAGTTTGGAGGTAAATTTGAGAATTTTGTTTAAGACATGTTAAATTTGAGTGCCAATATGACATCCAAATGGAGGTATTGAATGGGCAACTTAATATACTGAGTGTGAAGTTTAGGAAATTTGGTAGGATTACAAATGAAAACCTGGAAGTCATCAGTGTATGGAAGGTCCTAAGGCAAACGGTTAAATGAAATCACTGGGGAAGGAGCATAGATGAAGAGAGGCTGAGGATTGAGTCTACCAACTCTCCTATGCAGCACTCCAAGTCAGGGTGGTAATTTTTATTTTTATTTTTGATGTATTTCCATCCAGTGCACTCACAGTGGTAATTTCATACTTATTTGTTGAACTATTCCACTAATTTTTGCATCTCCTATTAGAACAAAGCTCCTTGCCACAGGTATTGTGGTCCTCTTTACTCACCATATCTAACAACTTGGTGCCTGGCCTTTAGCCAGTCTGAAAGAACAAGGCATTTAAGAAATGTGATTTGGAGCTCTTTCCTTTCTGTCTGGCGGCAGCCATCAGGTAAGCCAAGATGGGTGCATACAAGTACATCCAGGAGCTATGGAGAAAGAAGCAGTCTGATGTCATGCGCTTTCTTCTGAGGGTCCGCTGCTGGCCATACCGCCAGCTCTCTGCTCTCCACAGGGCTCCCCGCCCCACCCGGCCTGATAAAGCACACTGACTGGGCTACAAGGCCAAGCAAGGTTACGTTACATATAGGATTCGTGTTCGCCATGGTGGCCGAAAACGCCCAGTTCTTAAGGGTGCAACTTACGGCAAGCCTGTCCATCATGGTGTTAACCAGCTGAAGTTTGCTCGAAGCCTTCAGTCTGTTGCAGAGGAGCGAGCTGGACGCCACTGTGGGGCTCTAAGAGTCCTGAATTCTTACTGGGTTGGCGAAGATTCCACATACAAATTTTTTGAGGTTATTCTCATCGATCCATTCCATAAAGCTATCAGAAGAAATCCTGACACCCAATGGATCACCAAACCAGTCCACAAACACAGGGAGATGCGTGGGCTGACATCTGCAGGCCGAAAGAGCGTGGCCTTGGAAAGGGCCATAAGTTCCACCACACTATTGGTGGTTCTCACTGGGCAGCTTGGAGAAGGTGCAATACTCTCCAGCTCCACCGTTACAGCTAATATAAGTAAAGTTTGTAAAATTCATACCTAATAAACAATTTAGGACAGTCATGTCTGCTTACAGGTGTTCTTTGTCTGTTAAAATTAGTCTGCTGATTGTTTCATGAATGCTTTGTCAAATTAAAGTGCAATAATGTTTGAAGACAATACGTGATATGGTGTATGTTGTTTCTAATAAGACAAACATTTTTGTCTTTGCTTTATCTTATTAGGGAGTTATATGTCAGTGTATAAAACATACTGTGTGGTATAATAGGTTTAAAATAAACTCTTTAAAAGAAGAAAAAAAAAAAAGAAATGCGATTTGGCGGTATCCATTACAATGTAAAATGAGCACAGGAGTTGACTGAGCAACTCCTTTATTTCCATTTCTAGAAATAAAATCCAAAACATGTTCACAACTATGCAAAAAGAACTTCAGGCTGTGGCTCACACCTATAATCCCACCACTTTGGGAGGCCAAGGCAGAAGAATTGCTTGAGCCCAGCAGTTTGAGACCAGCCTAGGCAATATAGTGGCACCCCACATCTATTTTAAAAAATTCTCCAGGTGTGGTGGTGCATGCCTGTAGTAGTCCCAGCTACTTGGGAGGCTGAGGCAGGAGAATCACTTGAGCCCAGGAGATTGAGGCTGCAGTGATTGTACCAATGCACTCCAGTCTGGGTGACAGAGCCAGACTCCATCTCAAAAAAAAAAAAAAAAAGAGGCCGGGCGCGGTGGCTCAAGCCTGTAATCCCAGCACTTTGGGAGGCTGAGGCGGTTGGATCACGAGGTCAAGAGATCGAGACCATCCTGGTCAACATGGTGAAACCCCGTCTCTACTAAAAATACAAAAAATTAGCTGGGCATGGTGGCGCGTGCCTGTAATCCCAGGTACTCAGGAGGCTGAGGCAGGAGAATTGCCTGAACTCAGGAGGCGGAGGTTGCGGTGAGCCGAGATCGTGCCATTGCACTCCAGCCTGGGTAACAAGAGCGAAACTCCGTCTCAAAAAAAAAAAAGAAAAGAAAAAAGAGGGTTGGGTGCTGTGGCTCACCCCTGTAATCCCAGCACTTTAGGAAGCTGAGCTGGGTGGATCACCTGACGTCAGGAGTTCAAGACCAGCCTGACCAACATGGAGAAACCATGGAGAAATACAAAAATTAGCTGGACATGGCAGTGCATGCCTGTCATCCTGTCATCTCAGCTATTAGGGAGGCTGAGGCATGAGAATTGCTTGAATCCAGGAGGTTGCAGTGAGTTGAGATCACACGACTGCACTTCAGCCTGGGAAATAGAGCGAGAATCTGTTTCAAAAAAGCTTTTGCCCTTGGAACCCAGCCACCATGTCACCAGGAAGCAAAGGCCACATGGAGAGATCATGCATGTGTATTTTCTGGCTGATAGCCCCAGCTAGGCCTCCAGCTGCCATCAACTGCCAGAAGTATGAGTAAACAACTCTGCTTATGATTCCACTAACCAGCCTTTGAGTCTTCTAGCTGAGGCCCCTACATGTGGAGCTTAGATAAATCATTCCTACTGTGGCCTGTCTGGATTCCTGTCCCAAAGAAACCACGAGAGACTGTATATTTTACACGCATTCACATTTTATTTTATTTTTTCTTTTTTGAGACAAAGTTACACTGTCGCCCAGGCTGGAGTGCAGTGGCACAATCTCGGTTCACTGCAATCTCTGCCTCCCAGGTTGACACGATTCTTCCTGCCTCAGCCTCCTGAGTAGCTGGAATTACAAGTACACACCACCATGCCCGGCTAATTTTTGTATATTTTAGTAGAGACAGGGTTTTGCCATGTTGGTCAGGCTAGTCTGGAACTCCTGATCTCAGGTGATCCGCCTGCCTTGGTCTCCCAAAGTGCTAGGATTACAAGCGTGAGCCACCGCGCCCAGCCCCTATCCTATTTTTATCACTTGAGTATATCACGAATACCTTTCCTTGTCAATTGATGCCTTAGAACAATGTATTTTTTTTTTTTTAATTTTTTGAAGACAGGTTCTGGCACTGTCTCCCAGGCTAGAGTGCAGTGGCCCAATCTCTTGCTCACTGCAGCCTCCACCTCCTGGGTCTGAAGTGATCCTCCCATCTCAGCCTCTAGAGTAGCTGGAGCTACAGGCATATCTAGTTAACTTGTATTTTTTGTAGAGACAGGGTTTCACCATGTTGCCCAGGCTGGTCTTGAACTCCTAGGCTCAAGTGATCCATCTGCCTCAGCCTCCCAAAGTGCTGGAATTACAGGCCTGAGCCACTATGTCCGGCCAAAACATTTTTTTCATTCATAAGTTTATTTACACACATATCTAGTATGCCATATGAGTTCGAGTTTCATCCATTTTCCAGAGACTGCACCTCTTAAAATGCTCTTCATGGCTGGGCATGGTGGTTCACGCCTGTAATTAGCTGGATGTAGTGGCATATGCCTGTAATCCCAGCTACTCAGGAGGCTGACACAAGAGAATCGCTTGAACCTGAGAAGCAGAGGTTGTGGTGAGCCAAGATTGAGCCACTGCACTCCAGCCTGGGTGACACAGCAAGACTCTGTCTCAAAAAAAAAAAAAAAGAAAAGAAAAGCTCTTCATATCTGTTAAATGGAGAACTGAAACATCCTTATTTTTTTATTTTATTTTTTTTTGAGACGGAGTTTCGCTCTTGTTACTCAGGCTGGAGTGCAATGGCGCAATCTCGGCTCACCGCAACCTCTGCCTCCTGGGTTCAGGCAATTCTCCTGCCTCAACCTCCTGAGTGGCTGGGATTACAGGCACGCGCCACCATGCCCAGCTAATGTTTTGTATTTTTAGTAGAGACGGGGTTTCACCATGTTGACCAGGATGGTCTCGATCTCTTGACCTCGTGATCCACCCGCCTCAGCCTCCCAAAGTGCTGGGATTACAGGCTTGAGCCACCGTGCCCGGCCAACATCCTTATTTTTAAAGCAGTTGATGTCTTACTATAAAGAAGTGTGCAGCAAATCCAGATCCAAAGTACAAACACATCATGGCTAGTAACAGCCTCTTGTTTTGCACTGTAAGTGGCACATTCTTCCCAGGGTCCTCCTCATAGTGGCAACTATGTAACACAGAAGTTGTGAACCTCTGGATGCGCTGGCCCAACATAGCGCTGCTGGAAGCTCTGCGAAAGGTGCAGAGACCGAGGACGGAATAAATGGCTGCACCTCACCAAGAGCTTTTTTTCATGACCCGTCAAAACTTTTTTTTTTTTTTTTGTAGGCATGGAATCTCACTATGTTGCCCAGGCTGGCCTCCAACTCCTGGGCTCAAGCGATCCTCTCACCTTGGCTTCCCAAAGTGCTGGGTTTAGCAGCGTGAGCCACCATGCTCCACCAACCAGTATGATTTATTTTGTTGGCAAAGTGAAAGAAAGTTTATTAGAGAAGTAAAGAAACAAAGAAATTGCTACTCCGTAGGCAGAGCAGCCCACCCAGCACGATTTTTAATGGCTTTCTACATTGTATGGCTTGTTATTGCTGTTTTGAGATAAGGTCTCCTTGTGTCATCGAGGCTGGACTGCAGTGGCGCCATCTCAGTGCACTGCAGCCTCGTCCTCCCCAGCTCAAGTGATTCTATCACCTCAGCCTCCTGAGTAGGTGGGACCACAGGCGTGTGTCACTTCACCCAGCTAATTTTTAAATTTTTTGTAGAGAAGAGAGGGGTCTCAGTATATCAAACTCTTGGGCTCAAGCGATCCTCCCATCTTGGCCTCCCAAAGTGCTGGGATTACAGGCATGAGCCACAGCGACTGGCCAGTATAGGTATCTTGAATGTGTATATAAGGGACTCGAGTATAGTTGGAAATGATCTGATTTGTTGCCTGTGGAATTGCACACTCCGGAGCCTTCCTAACAACAGCGGCTTCTAATGGGCATTTCCACTGTGGTGCAGCAACAATCTGAGTGAGGCTCCATCTCTAGCCACACTATTTGACAACCGGCCCCAGAAGGTAACTGGAAGTCATCATGACAATTCCTACACTGTAAAAAGAAACTGCAAGCAAGGCAGTTAAGATACAATCTTGCACGGTGAGCGTTAAGTCGGAGAACTGGGCGGCGAACGAGGCCGAGGCGGGGGAAGCGAAAGCCTGGTGTGGCTGCGGCTCTGGGGCCACCCAGCGACCGCCTCTGGGTGCAGGCCCCAGCTCCCCTCTGACCAGATAGCGGCCGGGAAACAATGGTCCTCTATCCACTCCACCGACGCCAGGATGTCCCCTCCGTGCCCGACCCTGGAGTACAAACAGTGATATGGGAAGCCGGTAAGAAACGCGCTGGTTAACATCACCTCGGAGGGAGACGCTGGTAGACGAATGGTGTGGCTCCCCACGCGGTCGGAGCCTGCAGTATCCTGTCAAACTCTGGGTCAGAGCGCCAAGTTGCAAGGAGGCGGCGCTAAAGGGGCTCTCTAGTCAGGAGCCTGCCGCGACCTGAGAGACCGTGGGTCGACCCCAGTCCGGAAGTGACGCAACGGCGCCAAGCACTTCCGGAGCTGCGGAGACCGCTCCTGTGGAGGAAGCAGCGCGGGCTTGACCGGCGTCGGCCTGCCGTCTCTGCTGCCGCTGTGCCTCAATCCGATCCCTCTGGCCCGGCCTGACCCGGTCTGGCTTGCCCAGGCTCAGCGGCCGGGGAGCCGCAGCTCCCGGTAAGTGCGCGGCGCACGTCGCGGCCTTGTTTACCTTGGCGGGCCAGTAAGTGGGGGGGGGGGGGCCTCTCCGCGCGCCTCCCCGGCCTGGCCCGGACTCCGCCTTCGCAGGCCCGGGCGCTCCTAGCCGCCCGTACACTGTTCGAGCGTTCCCGGCCGTCAGCGGAGTGACGGCCGGGCGCCCAGCGACTCTCTGCCTTTTTTACTCTCACAGCCTTTTCAGCTCGCGGAGAGGTCGGAGGCCACCGCCTCTGACCAACTGGTGCCGGCACATATGGGCCCTTCCTGCCTGGCGCGGCGGGTAAACGCGCGGCCTCGGGGCTCCCCACTCGAGTCGTCTTTGGTAGCTCTCGCAGCGCTGCCCGCGCGGTTTAACGCCCGTCTGTGGAGGGTATCCTCAGCGCGTGGGCTCCGAGTCCGCACGGATATCCCGGAGACCACGACGCCACAGGGGACATGCGGCCCCGGAGCTGGGCAGCCCCCTTGCCCGACGCTGCTTGGGCAGCCGGTTCTCGGATGACTTTGCCTTAGTACTGTTCATTCCCAGGGCCCATAGAACTTTCTGTCATAGCGGACATGTTCTATACCTCTGCTGTTCAGTATGGTAGCTGCTAGCCACACGTGGCCATTAAACATTTGACCTGTAGGCTAGTGCACCTGGGAAACGAAATTTTAAATTTTACTTAATTTTTAAGTGTAATTAAATTTAAACAACCACATGTGGCTAGTGGTCACCGTGTTAGACAAGACAGTTGCAGAGTGTAGTATTTTGGAACGCAATTGCTGATTTCTAGTTTTGTGCCAAGTTTTTCTTCAGAGGTGTAGTTAGTAAATGATCGTAAAGCACTAATGATCATATCTGAAGTGAACGTCATCAGACTCATTAAAACTTCTGTGCTCTGTTCGTGGTCATCACGGGTGAGCAAGCCCAGGGTGGTTGTATGGTCTTCTGAACATGTGACTTTGGCTCTGGAGGAAATTTTTTTTTTTTTTTTTGGTGGGCGGGACAGAGTTGCTGTCACCAGGCTGGAGTGCAGTGGCGGCGATCAGAGCTAAGTGCAGTCTCGCCCTTCTGGGCTCAAACGGTCCTCCTGCCTCAGCCTCCCAAGTATGTGAGACCACAGGCACACACCACCACACCTGGCTAATTTTAAAAATATTTTGTGGGTTCGGGGGTCTTTTTTTCTCACGTGGGTAAACTGGAGACGGAGTTTCGCTCTTGTTAACCCAGGCTGGAATGCAATGGCGCGATATCGGCTCACCGCAGCCTCTGTCTCCTGGGTTCAAGCAATTCTCCTGCTTCAGCCTCCCGAGTAGCTGGGACTACAGGCATGTGCCATCATGCCCAGCTAATTTTTGTATTTTAGTAGAGACGGGGTTTCACCATGTTGACCAGGATGGTCTCCATCTCTTGACCTCGTGATCCACCTGTCTCGGCCTCCCAAAGTGTTGGGCGTGAGCCACCGCGCCCGGCCGATGCAGGATTTTAATAGGTTGCCTAGGCTGGTCTTGAAGTGCTGGGCTCCAGCGGTCCTCCCACTTTGACCTCCTGAAGTGCTGGGATTAGAGGTGTGAGCCACTGTGCCTGACCTTTAAAAATTTTTTTTAGAGACAGGGCCTCACTGTGTCACCCAGGCTGGAGTGCAGTGGGGTGATCATGGCTTACTGCAATCTTGGACTCAAGTAATCCTTCTTTCAACTTCTTGAGCAACTAGGACTACAGGGGTGTGCCACCGTGCCCCACTAATTTTTAAGATTCTGTTTTTGTAGAGACAGCATTTGGCAATGTTGCCCAGGTTGGTCCTGAACTCCAAAAACAATTTCTATTAATGCCATTTCTTCCTGGGATGTAGGGATAATATTTAAGTCTCAAAGGAAATGAAAATGTTACTGTCAGTTATGTTACTAAAGAAATACATACTGCTCCCTTGGAACAAGGTCAGTATTTTTTCAAGTAGAATTTGGATATTTAACTTTGCGATGATTAAAAATTAAATTGTCATTTAAATCTGTGCCTAGAACACTTAGTATGAAATGGAGTTTTCTTTTTTTTTTTTTTTTTTTTGAGGAGCTTGGAGTTTTCCCCACCTAAATATTTGGTTGGTGAGCAGCTGTGGGCAATTTCTTTTCTTTTCCTTTCTTTTCTTTTTTCTTCTTCTTTTCTTTTTTTGAGATGGAATCTCACTCTATTGCCCAGGCTAGAGTGCAGTGATGCAATCTTGATTCACTGCAGCCTCCATCTCCCAGATTCAAGCAGTTCTCCTGCCTCAGCCTCCCAAATAGCTGGGATTAGAGGAGTGCAGCCACTATGCCCAGCTAATTTTTGTGTCTTTTATAGCGGTGAGTTTTCACCATGTTGCCCAGGCTGGTCTTGAACTCTTGTGCTCAGGCCATCTACCCACCTTGGCCTCCCAAACCAAAGTGTTGGGATTAATAACTCGTGTGAGCCACCACACCTGGCCCTGGGACTTTTTTTTTTTTTTTTTTTTTTTGGAGATAGGGTCTCTCTGTCACCTAGACTGGAGTGCAGTGGCTCAATCTTGGCTCACCTCAGCCTCAACCTCCTGGGCCCAGGAGATCCTTTTACCTCAGCCCCCTAAGTTGCTGGGACTACAGGCATGTACCACCATGACATTTATGAGTAAAGTGACATAAATGAACCATGACCCAATGAGTAAAGTGAGATGTGAAATATTAGTATTATTCTGTGTTAGATTACCGCAGTTGAGGTGACTTTATAGTAAAAGTTCAATTTTAAATCAGTTACAATTTGCTTTGTCAATGTGTACATAACATTTAGGATTGAAATTGTGGTAATTACTGTAGAGAATCTGAAGGATAGAAGTATTGGAGTAAAGAAGTGGGCTTTCAGCTGGATGAGGTAGAGGTTACAGTGAGCTGAGATTGCAACACTGCTCTCCAGCCTGGGTGACAGAGGGAGACCCTGTCTAAAAAAAAAAAAAGAAAAAAAGTAGTCTTTCAAACTGAGAGAGAGGAGAGAGAGAATTGAGCATTAATGTCTATTACTAGTACCCCAGGTTAAATTATTTCTACCTGTTTACTTCGAATACTTTTTTTTTTTTTTTTTTTTTTTTGCCTTGAGACATAGTTTTGCTTTTGTTGCCCAGGCTAGAGTACAGTGGCATGATCTCAACTCACCATAACCTCCACCTCCTGGGTTCAAACTATAGTCCTGCCTCAGCCTCCTAAATAGCTGGGATTAGAGGCACGCACCACCACGCCTGGCTAATTTTGTATTTTTAGTAGAGATGGGGATTTCTGTGTTGGTCAGGCTGATCTCAAACTCCTGACCTCAGGTGATCCACCTGCCTCAGCCTCCGAAAGTGTTCTGGGATTACAGGCGTGAGCCACTGTGCCTGGCTACTTTCTTTCTTTCTCTCTCTCTCTCTTTTTTTTTTTTTTTTTTTTGTTGAAGTCTCTTATTACCCAGGCTGGAATGCAGTGACACGATCTCAGCACACTGTAGCCTCTGTCACCCTAGTTCAAGCGATTCTCCTGCCTCAGCCTCCTGTGTAGCTGGGATTACAGGTGCCTGCCACCATGCCCGGCTGATTTTTGTGTTTTTAGTAGAGATGGTGTTTCGCCATGTGGGTCAGGCTGGTCTCGAACTCCTGACAGGTGATCTGCCTGCCTCAGCCTCCCAAAGTGCTAGGATTACAGGTGTGAGCCACCACACCCACTGGAATACTTTCTTTTTTTAGAAGGTCATGTAACTCTTGTTAGTATAATTATGATATGGATTTTTGTTGGCACTTAAAAGAAGTTCGTAATAGTTGCTCTATTCCTTGTTACTTGTTCTTTAAAATACCTTAGCTTTAAACAACAACAAAAAAAACTTGCAAAATCACTATACCAGTTTTAAAAATATACATGTAATTCTCTTTTCATTTTAGATGGAAATCATATTACATAGACTATTTGGGTGACATATGCCTGAGAGATCTCCCAAGAATTACAGGTATTTTTAACTTAAAGATTAACTTTTTCTCCAAAGAAAAAACGCCATAGTTAAGTTTAGTTGTGACTAAGTGGCTCTACCATACAAAAGAGTTTGTTAAAAGTCAGACTGCAAACATCATTTAATAGGTTTTTTTTAGGCCGGGCGCGGTGGCTCAAGCCTGTAATCCCAGCACTTTGGGAGGCCGAGGCGGGTGGATCACGAGGTCAAGAGATCGAGACCATCCTGGTCAACATGGTGAAACCCCGTCTCTACTAAAAAAAAATACAAAAAATTAGCTGGGCATGGTGGTGCGTGCCTGTAATCCCAGCTACTCAGGAGGCTGAGGCAGGAGAATTGCCTGAACCCAGGAGGCGGAGGTTGCGGTGAGCCGAGATCGCGCCATTGCACTCCAGCCTGGGTAACATGAGTGAAACTCTGTCTCAAAAAAAAAAAGGTTGTTTTTTTTTTTTTTAAGAAATGGGAGCATTTATAGTTAACATATCAACTTAAATATACTGATATTTTTATTATATAAAAATGTGACTCTAGGGTGAGCGTAATGGCTCATGCCATGTAATCCCAGCGTTTTTTAAGGCCAAGGCAGGAGGATCGCTCAGGGCCAGGAGTTCGAGACCAGCCTTAACAACCTAGGAATACCCTGTTTCTTTTTTCTTTTTTTTTCCTTGGAGATGGAGTCTTGCTCTGTCACCCCCGCTGGAGTGCAATGGCATGATCTTGGCTCACTGCAACCTCTGCCTTCCGGGTTCAAGCAATTCTCCTGCCTCAGCTTCCTGAGTAGCTGGGACTACAGGCGCCCACCACCACACCCGCTAATTTTTGTATTTTTAGTAGAGATGGGGTTTTACCATATTGGCCAGGCTGATCTGGAAGTCCTGACCTTGTGATCCAACCGCCTCGGCCTCCCAAATTGCTGAGATTACAGGTGTGAGCCACCGTGCCTGGCCAGTAAAACCCTGTTTCTACAAAAAATAAAATTAGCCAGGTGTTGGGGTGACATGTACCTGTAGTCCCAGCTACTCAGGAGGCTAAGGCAGGAAGATCTCTTGAGCCCAGGAGTTGGAGGCTGCAGTGGACCATGATCATGTCATTACATCCCAGACTGGGTGACAGAGTAAAACCCTGTCTCAGGGTAAAAAAAAAAAAAAAAAAAAAGATTCCACAGTCCTTTAGACTGGTTACATATTCAGTACAAATTCTTTTTCCTTTTGGTAGAGATGGGTCTCATTATGTTGCCCAGGCTGGTTTGGAACTCCTGGTTATGAATGATCCTCCAGCCTCAGCCTCCCAAAGTATGGGGATTATGATACAATGTGAGCCACTGTACTTGGGCCTTTTTTTTTTTTTTTTTTTTTTTTGAGACAGAATCTGTTGCCTAGGCTGGAGTGTCCTGGCATTAGTGGCATGATCTCACTACAGCCTTGACCTTCTAGGTCCAAGCAGTCTTTTCACATAGCGAGGACTACAGGCGTGTGACCACTGTGCCCATCTTATTTCGTTTATTTATTTTTTTGAGACAGTGTCTCACTCTCTTGCCCAGGCTGGAGTGCAGTGGCATGATCTTGGCTTACTGCAACCTCTGCCTCCCTGGTTCAAGTGATTCTCCTGCCACAGCCTCCCAAGTATCTGGAATTGCAAACCCAAATTGCAAATTGGGTTTTCTTTTCTTTCTTTCTTTTTTTTTTTTGAGTTGGAATATTGCTCTGTCACCAAGGCTAGAGTGCAGTGGTGCGATCTTGGCTCACTGCAACCTCTGCCTCCCGGGTTCAAGTGGTTCTCCTGTGCCAGTCTCCTGAGTAGCTGGGATTACAGGTGTGCACAACCACACCTGGCTAATTTTTGTATTTTTAGTAGAGATGGGGTTTCACCATGGTCAGGCTGATCTCTAACTCATGACCTCATGATCCGCCCACCTTGGCCTCCCAAAGTGTTGGGATTACAGGCGTGAGCCACCATGCCCAGCCTAATTTTTGTATTTTTAGTAGAGATGGGATTTTGCCATGTTGGCTAGGCTGGTCTTGATCTCCTGGCCTCAGGTGTTCTGCCCACCTCCGTCTCCCAAAATGCTGGGATTATTATTGTTTTTTAATTTTCTGTAGCAACGTGGTCTCACTAGGTTGTTCAGGTGGGTCTTGACCTTTTGGCTTCAAGGAATCCTCTCATCTCAGCTCTCAAAGTTCTGGAATTGTAGTTGTGAGCCAGCACACCTGGCCCTCAGTCTTTGTTTTAGGTTATGGTTGGTTGTTTTTTTCAGACAGAATATCTACTTCAAGTAGGCTTTACATTTACTTTTGTATTTAATCCAGATTTGTTTATATAAGTTGTTTACATACTATTAAATCCAAATGCTCTTGGACTTTAAGGTTCTGTTAGTTTTAGATTTAAATCATTAGTTGATTTTTTTTTTTGTTTTTGTTTTTTTTTTGAGATGGAGTTTTGCTCTTGTTGCCCAGGCTCACTGCCAATTCCTTCTCCTGGATTCAAGGATTCTCCTGCCTCAGCCTCCCAAGTAGCTGAGATTATAGGCACTCACCACCATGCCCGCTAGTTTTTGTATTTTTAGTAGAGATGGGGTTTCACCATGTTGGCCAGGCTGATATGGAACTCTTGACCTTGTGATCCACCCACTTTGGCCTCCCAAAGTGCTGGGATTACAAGCCTGAGCCACCATACCCAGCCAGATTTAAATCATTAGTTGATACTGTTCTTGCAGATCATCCCTTGAAATAGTACTTGTATAGAAAAGTTTGTCGGTGTTTGCCACAGTCTTCTGTAAGTTGAAGTTAGGATTTGTGATTTTCACTTTCTCAACTAGTATTCTCTTTATTCATATGTAGTGGAGTAACATTTTGCTATCATGGACATTTTTTTTTTTTTTTTGAGACTGAGTTTCATTCTTGTGTGTGTGTGTGTGTGTGTGTGTGTGTGTGTGTG
>NW_022436963.1:537838-545925 GCF_009761245.1 Sapajus apella
TGTGTGTGTGTGTGTGTGTGTGTGTGTGTGTGTGTGTGTGTGTGACAGAGTTTCGCCCAGGCTGGAGTGCAGTGGCGCGATCTTGGCTCGCTGCAACCTCCGCCTCCCAGGTTCAAGAGATTCTCCTGCCTCAGCCTCCTGATTAGCTGGGATTACAGGTGCCTGCCATCCTACCTGGCTAATTTTTTTGTATTTTTAGTAGAGATAGGGTTTCACTATGTTGGCCAGGCTGGTCTCGAACTCCTGACCTTTTTTTCTTTTTCCATTTCAAAAGCAGGTAGCGGCCGGGCGCGGTGGCTCACACCTGTAATCCCAGCACTTTGGGAGGCCGAGGCAGGTGGATCACAAGGTCAAGAGATCGAGACCATCCTGGTCAACATGGTGAAACCTTGTCTCTACTAAAAATACAAAAAATTAGCTGGGCATGGTGGCACGTGCCTGTAATCCCAGCTACTCAGGAGGCTGAGGCAGGAGAATTGCCTGAACCCAGGAGGCGGAGGTTGCAGTGAGCCGAGATCGCCCCTTTGCACTCTAGCCTGGGTAACAAGAGCGAAACTCCGTCTCAAAAAAAAAAAAAAAAAAAGCAGGTAGCCTCCTATTGAACTCCTGACCTCAAGTAATCCACCTGCCTTGGCCTCCCAGAGTGCTGGGATTGCAGGCATGAGCCATTACACCTGGCCAGTAGTACTCTTTAAACCAGTCAACTTTGCAGACTAGAGGAGGATGTTGAAGAGCTATGTGGTTTTTTTGTTTGTTTTTGTTTTTTGTTTTTGAGGCAGAGTCTTGCTCTGTTGCCCAGGCTGGAGTACAGTGGCAGTGGCAAGATCTTGGCTCACTGCAACCTCCACTTCCAGGGTTCAAGCGATTGTCCTGCCTCAGCCTCCTGAGTAGCTGGAACTACAGGTGCCTGCCACCACACCCAGCTAATCTTTTTATTTTTGGGAGAGACAGGGTTTCACCATGTTGGCCAGGCTGTTCTCGAACTCCTGACCTTGTGATCTGCCTGCCTCGGCCTCCTACAGTACTGGGGTTACAGGTGTGAGGCACTGCGCCCTGCCATTTTTTTTCTTTCTTTCTTTTTTTTTTTTTTTAATTCTTCAGCTAAGACAGCAGAAGAGGTGATTTATTTTGTTGTTACACTCGGCCACAAGTAAACACAGAAATAGTCCAGAATGTCACAGGTCCAGGGCAAAGGACCAACATGGGCAATTTTGATTATGAGCAAGGTGGGTCTCAGAGGTGATCGGCGATCAGATGGCATTGAAGTTCTAGATCCATTGAGACAAGCTCTAGACAGTAGCATGCAGTCCCACAACTTGTACCAGCATCCTCAGCGTCTGGCATTCCATGTTTCTGCTCCTGTGGCCTCCACGGTACAACAAGCTAGAGGTTTACTTGGACCTCTGCTTCATCTTTCTTCTTTTGCGCTTCAGACTGCGCATTCGTTTCTTCCTCCACTTGGCTGTCATGGCACAGAGGCTTCCAAAAAAAATGGCGCTAAGGCCGAGAGCCATTTTTTTTTTTGTTTACCAACTATGCACCTATTATTCAGACATCTAAGATTAATGTCTGTGAAACAGTGGTCTTCTCTTTGTACATATTATAACGGGAAGTGTTCCTATTTATGTACTGTCTGTATCAATACTCACTGCACCATGATTAGCAAAATTTTAAACTTTGGTAGCTATATCTTTATGTTGCTTCCCCTCTGGGCGGCCAGCTGTGTGGATGTGCTTCTCCCTTAAGGACTGCGGCAAGACTAACAAGTTCATTGGAATTTGACTCCCTGACATGGAGCAGACGGCCTTGCCCTATCATGCCAGGCCCTTCATGTGAAGTTACTATTATCAGCTGCTTCTGTCTCTCCAGGGAAGGGTTTCCCTTTGATAAGCCTGGGCCAGGGGGATGAGGGTGAGATTCCCCATGTTATACCAGAGTTGGAATAGGGTATAGTGAAATTAGGGCCAGGACTGTGCCATTTTGATTCTTGAACGGTTTCTGTTACAGCTTGTCATGGGGAAAAAGTAACACTTATTTTTTTTTTCTCCCTTAGAAGACAAAAATACTAATGCATTTGAGAAAGCGGTAGTTTTGGGGGGAGGGGGAAAAAGCAACTGCTTTCCTGATCTGCAAGTTGGCTGGATGCTAAGATGTCCGTGGACATGAATAGCCAGGGGTCTGACAGCAATGAAGAGGACTATGACCCAAATTGTGAGGAAGAGGAAGAAGAGGACGAAGACCCTGGGGACATAGAGGACTATTACGTGGGAGTGGCCAGCGATGTGGAACAGCAGGGGGCTGATGCCTTTGATCCCGAGGAGTACCAGTTCACTTGCTTGACCTACAAGGAATCTGAGGGTGCCCTCAATGAGCACATGACCAGCTTAGCCTCTGTTCTAAAGGTGAGCAGTGTTGTAAACTCCAGTGTAATCCCCGAAGTTAAATCTAAGGATGAGCTGTTGTTAATTAATGTCTCCTCCAGACAAATTGAATGGCCTTGTAGCTTGAAAGTAAATTTAAGTGTATGTCGACATAATTTGGATATTTTGTTACATTTACTTTGTTTTCTTAGATGCATATCTAAGGTCCTCAGATTCCCAAATTAGTAAGAATTAGAAAGGAGGGGTGGGATAGATTCAAGAAAGATGTACTGTACCAGAAGTACATAGTAGCAGAATTGCAGAGCTTTGTACTTGTTTCAGGAAGTAAGCTTTCAGGAATTTTATGAGGTTGATACAGTAAAGCATCAGAATCACCATCTTCTGTACAAATGTATTTGAGTGATAAATGTCTTGAGAGTATCCAGATCCCTCTGGTTTGCTCTGAATAATCAGTGCCTTTGGACTAATGAGCTCATTTGTTTCATGTACTGATTTTAATAATAATTCTTTCTTATAGCTTGTATTTTATTGATTTAGGGGATATTAGTATGGAAATTGTAAAGAGTGAACAAAGTTGATTATTCTAGCAAGCATTTTATTTTGTGTTATTTTAATTTTTTTTTTTTGAGGCAGAGTTTTGCTGGTTTCCCAGGCTGGAGTGCAATGGCGCAATCTTGGTTCACTGCAACCTGCACCTCCCGGGTTCAAGCGATTCTCCTGACTCGGCCTCCCGAGTAGCTGGGATTACAGGCATGTGCCACCACGCCCAGCTAATTTTGTATTTTTAGTAGAGACGGGGTTTCTCCATGTTGGTCAGGCTGCTCTTGAACTCCCAACCTCAGGTGATCCCCACCCCGTTGGCCACCCAAAGTGCTGGAATTAAAGGTGTCAGCCACCGTGCTTGGCCTTCATTTTATTTTTTAACACATAAACTGAAACATATCTTTGGATGTCTTGCACCTTGGGCCAGTTATTATCCTCACTATTTACATTTTTTATGATTATTTTGACAGTTTCTTAGCAAGCATGTTTCCTTTTTTAACACTGGCCATTATGGGAAATTGGAAACATTTCTCTTAGTGTTTTCACTAATCTTTCTTCATCAACTGTTACATGGATTTCCTTCCTGATTAAATTGAAAGTCAAAAGGGCACCTTGGCATGATTTCAACCAAGTAAAGGTGTGTCTTGTGTGATTTCTATAACATTTGCTTTATCTACTAGTTTAGGGATTTTTTTCCCCCAGATGGTTGGCAGAGGCTAATACCTTGAATTTAGATACTCAGGTCTTTATTAGCAACTGGCTGCAAGCTGAAAGCTAAGTTTTTTTTCCTGACTCATTTCTAGAAGTGATTGTAGACTTCCTCTCTTGTGCTGAGCAGAAAACTCTGAAGAATGGGGACCTATCGATCCTCTGGGTTTGAGATTTCTGCACTATGGCTATAGCAAACCTGCTGAACCTTTGCCTCCAGAGGGCATTTCCCTAGTAGAAAAACAATTATCGTGTTTTTCCTCACCATGCACACCTCTCCCTTGTTGATAAATAGTTTCTTTTGCTTTAGCCGTATTGTCAGGTTTTATACAGTGTTGGTATTTAAAATAAGAAAAGAATATGTTCATAATGTAAGGTTAGAAAAAATAATATTAGGAATTATGGGGGTGTGACTATGCACTGGACAGTGTCAATTGACCAAGTTCATTAGGATGTTCCTGTCCATGCACAGGAATTCTCAGATTGTCAAGCCCTCTGTACTGGCTTTTTCTCCCCTGCTAGAGACAGCTGAGGCACAAGCACCTGTCCTTCTTTCCTTTTTTTTTTTTTTTTTTTTTTTTAATTGTAAAATATGTGTAACATAAAATTTTCTGTTTTATATTTTTCTTCTTAGGCTGACCTAGGTGGTTAGCCTCCTGCAAAGTTTTTTCTTCTCCACCTCATCTCTTACTGCTCTTAGGACTCCTCAGAGTCTAGCTTGTGCTTTCTCCGAGTGAGGCTCCTTGAGAGCCCTTAGAACACAGTGACTGTGCCTTCCTTTGGTCCGTGTCCAAACAATACAGCTCCTGTGTTTTTTTAGATTATGTACTGCAGTCTTCTGACTTCTTTATGTTTTACCTGTTCACACATTTTGGCATGATCTCTCTAACTAGATTGTCAGTTCTTGGAGAGCAATAACTGTCTTGTACCTTATCTCCTCCATCATTCTTGTCACACTATTTCATCTACAGTAGGTATTGAATAATTGCTTGGATATTCGTAGATTTTGTTGATTGTTGGTGATAGTAGCAGATGCTGCTGTTGGTATGAGCTAGATTTCCCAATCCCTGATACGTTTTCTTTCCTATTGGAAATGAAATAAAAGGGCATTGTTCTGGCCTTTAAGACTGAGAAGAGTAAGAACAAAAAGAACTTGGAACAGAGATGTGGGAATAAACAGAAGAGAGTTGAAACAGGAAGGGTTAAAGAGAAAATGGAGCAAAGAGGAGAATAATCCACAAAAATTTAGATGGTGATAGAAGACAGTTTGTTTTTTCCGTTCCTATACTTCACTGACAAACATGTTAACACCCATTTACTTTATGGGGCTGGGCAAAAAAACGTCATGGCTCTTTTCGTTGGCTTGACTGTACATAAAGGGACTCTGGTGTTTTAAGTGGTTCAGGAGCTTGACCAAAGAGACTGGACAGAAAAGCAGTTTGGTTAAGAGTAAAGGAGAAGGAATCATATACAAATTTTTTTTCTTTGAGGCCAGATACAAACTAGCATTGTTTTTATTTATATTTTTAAAATTATATTTTAAATACAAAAATTATCTTGGTGTGGTAGCATGCACCTGTAGTCCCAGCTACTGAGGAGGCTGAGGTAGGAGGCTCACTTGGGACTGGGAGCAGAGGTTGCAGTGAGCCGAGATTGCTCCACTATACACCAGCCTGGGCTACAGAGTAAGACCTTATCTCAAAACAAAGATTTTTTTTTTTGGTCGAGATGGGATCTTGCTATGTTGCCTAGGTGTTAAACTCCTGGCCTCAAGCTGTCTTCCTACCTCAGCCTCCCAAAGTCTTGGGATTACAAGCATGAGCCACCACTCCTGGCCTGTTTTTATTTTTGTAATTAATATTTTTTGAGGATGGGAGGGAATAATTTAAGTGTTTAGTTTACCCAATGGTGTTCCGGCTATTCTGGTTTACTTGTTGCACATGTCCCTGAAAGTGGGATCAATAGTGATAGTCACCCAAATCACTACTGATGTCCCCATTGTCGTAGTGCTGATTGCACCATTCTGTGGTATATTGAAAAAATTTAATTCTTTCATATAATTTAGGTGCTGTGGCTTGTAGAATATGTTACGTGTGTATGTAATTTAAAATTATAGTCATGGATTCTAGTCTATGAGTAAAAGCTATCCAAGTTTGAGGAGTAGCTTAAATTTTTCACTGATTCTCATGTCTTTGTACTCATTTTGTTGTGTCCAGGCAGTTGCATGTGGATGATTTATAGTATAGCATAAAATTAAGCCGTTTATTGCCATTTGGGACTTGAAGTCTCTTTTTAAAAATTATTATTAAAATTTTTTTTTTTTTAGAAATGAGGTCTTGCCCTATCTCTAGCTGTAGTTGGAGTGTAGTAGCATGATCGTAGCTCACTGCATCCTCAAACTCCTGGGTTCAAGCTGTCTTCCCATCTCAGCCTCCCAAGTAGCTGCAGCTAATTAAAAGCAATTTTTTTTAAGTGGGCTCAAAAAACTGCAAGAGTTTTTTTTTTTTTTTTTTTTGAGGGGGGGCTCTTGCTATGTTGCTCAGGCTGGAGTGCAGTGGCTACTCATAGGTACGATCCCACTACTGATCAGCATGGGAGTTTTGACCTGCTCCATTTTTGACCTGAGCTGGAAAAAAAAATTTTTTTTAAGTTACAGGATCTTGTTTGTTGCCCGGGCTGATCTCACCCTCCTGGTTTCAAGTGATCCTCCTGCTTCAGCCTCCTGGGTTAGCTGGGTAAAGTCTCTTAAGTAGAAAAATCCCGATTGTCTAGGACACTGGGATTTTAGTTTAATGAGGGCCCTGATGTCAGAAGGTAACTTCCTGTATGTGTTCTGGGACCAGTTTGTGAGTAAAGTCATTATTGAGAGATGAAGGGGCCCAGAAAATCAGATCAAGGGCTCAGGATAGAAAACAGAGAAATTGTTTATCTGTTATTGAGGTAGGGAAACTACTGATATTCAGATAGTGGAAATACAGATGCATTATTTGCATATGAACTATTCTACACACATCACAAATGGGATAGTCAAATGAGAGGAAATGATTGCCAAGTCAGGTGTTGTGTTGTAGGAAGAGGGAATCTCTGGGGAGTAAGTATTTTTAGTGATCATCTATGAGTCTTTAAAGAAAACAATGTTACCTTTCTTACAAGCTGAATTTTTATATGAAACTTACACAAATATTACTGTATTGTCTTTATGAATGAAAGAGGGCCCTTCTTGCAACCATAGGCATTTTTATTACAAAATGTGCAGCAGTTAGCTAAGAATTATTCAGTGAGTTCTTTTAATTACCATTCCATGGAATTCTTTTTTTTTTTTTTTTTTTTTTTTTTTTTGAGACGGAGTTTCGCTCTTGTTACCCAGGCTGGAGTAGTGCAATGGCGCGATCTCGGCTCACCGCAACCTCCGCCTCCTGGGTTCAGGCAATTCTCCTGCCTCAGCCTCCTGAGTAGCTGGGATTACAGGCACGCGCCACCATGCCCAGCTAATTTTTGTATTTTTAGTAGAGATGAGGTTTCACCATGTTGACCAGGATGGTCTCGATCTCTTGACCTCGTGATCCACCCGCCTCGGCCTCCCAAAGTGCTGGGATTACAGATGTGAGGCACCGCGCCCGGCCGGAGCTCTTGAGATATTTGCTAACAAGCTGCTCAGGAAGACGCTCAGCCTTGGTAGAACCCCAGACAAAGCCCAGGCAGGATCATGACTGTGGAGGTGGCTTTGATTTATGATGGGTCAGGTGTCTCTTTCTCCTTGTGTATTCATCTTAGCATCATGCTAGGGACGTGGGCAGGAGAACTGAATGTTGTTCAGGTCCCTACCCCATTGCTCCAGGAGGGGAAAGAAATAGGCCACTTTGAAGTAGATGTAGTCCAGGAAGTATAGTGAGCTACCTGAGCTTTGTGTTGAGACCAGAGGACCTTGAAGGTGGAGTAGAAAGGCAGTGCAGTTTACAGAATTCCAGCCTCCATGGGGTAATGAGCATGAGAGTGGGAGGGTTGCCTTCTGGGCTGGAATGAGGGTCAAAGATGTATAGGTAGACAGGAGGATTGTGGATGTAGCCTCAAGCATCTTTACTGTTGGAGGAAAGGAGTAGGTTTTGTTAACTATAGGAATAGGTTTTTTTTTTTTTTTTTTTGAGGCGATCTCTCACTCTGTCACTCAGGTTGGAGTGCAATGGCATGATCTTGGCTCACTGCAGCCTCTGCTTCCCAGGCTCAAATGGTCTTCCCACCTTAGCCAATGCTGTCATCTTGGCTCACAGCAACCTCCGCCTCCCAGGTTCAGGCAATTCTCCTGCCGCAGCCTCCCGAGTAGCTGGGACTACAGGCACGTGCCACCATGCCCAGCTAATTTTTTTGTATTTTTAGTAGAGATAGGGGTTCACCTTGTTGACCAGGATGGTGTCTATCTCTTGACCTCGTGATCCAGGGCCCCCCTTGGTCTCCCAA
>NW_022436963.1:546025-579358 GCF_009761245.1 Sapajus apella
TTGGAGAAATATGCCAATTATTACAAGTGTTTTTACTACATTTCTTCTTGCTTTATGAATTGCTATGTTAACTGCAGTAAAGCTGTGAAAATGTTTCTTGTAACACTCTATTCTGCCATATTCTTTTGTGAATTTGTTTTAAAATCTAGTGTTTGCTCTTTAGCAAAATGTAACTGGAAAATCTCTCTAATAGTCTTCTGTGGCTAATTTTTCCCCTTTGTGAATGAATTGTAATGAGTTGTAAGGGCTTCTGACTCTTAAGTGCCGAAGTCTTCGTAGTCCTTTGTTCAAAACGACTTGGCTTCTTTGCCTTTTTGACGTGTAACATGGTCAATTTGTGTTCATAACAACAAAATATTTTAGCCATTTTCTTAATTGGCACCAGATACTTGTGTAGTGCCAAGTTACAAGATAACAAGTATCTGGTGAAAACTTTAATTTTAATTATTAAATTGATTTTCTTTTATTCCGATATAGCTGAATTTTAAAATCATTTTATTTTTATTTACTTACAGTCATTAATTGACCAATAATGGTTTTTTGTTGCTGTTGTTATTGTTGCTACTACTCATGGGAAAGTATCTTCAGGCTGGGCCTGGTTACACTGAGTGTTTGTGTGCTGAGCAGCCCTCTGGTTTCTATTTTTGTGATCTGATGTGAGCTGTCTTTGCATGCCTCTATCTAAGTAGAACCTAGGTTAAATTTCTGTATTTCAAATAGCTGGCTGTTAATAGATTTGTTAATATATTTCACAGTGTTTTAGTCTGGAAGTCTGAGGTGTGTTTTACTGATGTGTAAATTCAGTTTTAAAAGGAGATGAGAAATGTCCAGTGTGACATTGAAAATGGCCTAAATACAAATAGTGCAGAGTTGTTCTTGTCTTGCCAGCTTAGAAAGGTTATTGTCATCACTGTGTACCTGATACTACATAAAACATGCTCATCACCTTCCAAAAAAGAAACTCTTCATCAGATTCAAGGCTAACTTTCATTCTAGTCTTTTTGTTGTGCTTTTTTTCTACTTCAGGAACCATGGAAGTCATGTGTAATCAAGGGGTGATCTGATATTTGTGTGTTTTTTTGTTTTTGACATTTATGTTCTAATCTTGAATTTATATTAAATTTTTTTTGTCAAGATGTTGCTACAGCATTTAAGAAAATAATATCATTCATGTTTTCATTAAAGTAAATTTTCTTCCCTGCTAATCATCCTTCAGATCTTTTCCATGTGCATGCGTAGCATTACTGTTCATTCAACCAGTATTAGATATTTATTGAGAACCTACTAGGCTTCCTGTTATGTTCCTGCTGCAGGCACATAACAGGAAAAATAATTGTGAACAAAACAGACAAAAATCTCTGCTCTGGTAGACATTGCATTCTAATAATCACTATATACATGATCTTATGTGTTCTGCTTTTTTCATTTATATTTCAAACATTTTTCTATTTTTACTTTATCGTCATAATGGCTGTGTAGCATGCCATCTTGTTTTTGAACCATAATTTGCTTGAGCTTTCTCCTTTGGGCATTTAAGTGAGTACCTATATATTATAGTTGATAGGGGACTGGTTATATCGTGTCTTTATAGTTATGGCTTTTGTGTCTGTTGGACCTTGACCAGAGTCTGGGCTAGTGGTCAGATGATTGGGTTCCCATGTCTTCCATTTAATATACTGTGACCTCAGATAAGTCCCTCAGCATCTCTATGCTTGAGCTTCCTCATCTATAAAATAATGATAATAACTCCTTCACAACATTAAATGTGATAATAATCCAGGTAAAGTGCCTGGCACATGAATGTTCATACCAGTTTTCTTGGTCATGGTAGAAGTGGGGCAAAGACACAAAGAGGAAAGAATTATAGGACAGATTTGAAAAAGGTGCAGAATGAGGAGCATTTTGCCCCTCCTGAAATGTATCTGTCCTCTGACTTTATTTCTTAAACTGCCATGAACTGTCAGAACATGAAGTGCTTTTTGTATCACAAATCTTATAAACATGAATGATTTTGTCTGGGCTCTGTGGCTCACACCTGTATTCTCAGCACTTTGGGAGGCAGAGGCAGGTGGATCACCGAGGTCAGGAGTTCAAGACCAGCTTAGCCAACAAGGTGAAACCCTGTCTCTACTAAAAATACAAAAATTATGGCCAGGCGCGGTGGCTCACGCCTGTAATCCTAGCACTTTGGGAGGCCGAGGTGGGTGGATCACCTGAGGTCGGGAGTTCAAGACCAGCCTGGCCATCGTGGTGAAACCCCATCTTTAAATAAAAAAAAAATACAAAAATTAGCTGGTGGTGCATGCCTGTAGTTCCAGTTACTCGGGAGACTGAGGGACGAGAATTGCTTGAACCCGGGAGGTGGAGGTTGCAACAGAGTGAGACTTCGTCTCGAAAAGACAAAAACAAAAAAATACCAATGATTTTGAGGTGATGACCACGTTATCTCCCACAAATGGAGAAAAATACAGGCAGGGTGAGCAAGGGGTTTGTTTGGAGATTTTAACAGGAAAACAGAGCTGTTCTTATAATTGTGAAGAAAGTGTGGTCTCTATCTGGATAAGTTTTTCTCTCTGACTAGCAGTTTCTTTTCCTGGTCAGTTCTACCTGCTCTCATTTCTTTTATTCCTTATTTTAGGCCAATAACAGTATCTTCAATTCTGTCATTATCCTTTCCCAAAGTTCGCAGATAACCTTGCCTCCTTTTACAAGAAACCTTTCGAATGCCATCAAGCTTGGTTTCATGGATTTTCTGTCTTAATTGTTGATACCACCATCCACCAACCTGGAAATAGAGGATTTACCCTACCCATTGTTTCCATGAATCCCTCCCTGATCCCCAGACAGAGTCTGTCACCCTTGCCTCTGTACTACCGTGCTTGTTTCTTGGTGTGTACTTAAAATGTTTACCAATTAGTTGTAAGCTAGAATGTAAACTCTTTATGATAGAGGCTTATATTTTTTCTTTACATAACAGCACCTAGCAGAAATGCCTGGTTATGTTATGTTCTCAGTAATTGTTGCTTGTTGCTGTGTTTAAGCCCAGGCCAATAGATGTACGGTTGAGAATTTAACTCCAGACCTCTACTTCTGTGTGATCCAATTTATAAACAGAAGACAGTCTCTTCAAAGGACATTTTCATGAAGCCAGGTGGCTTCTACATAAAAATGGTATAAACCTAATAGATACATGATTCCCAGCTTATGGTATATATCAGAATTAGTTTTAGCAATTCTCATATAGAAACCTGAACTTCATACAATTGTAATGAAACAGGCTGGGCGTAGTGGCTCACGCCTGTAATCCCAGCACTTTGAGAGGCCAAGGTGGGTGGATCACTTGAGATCAGGAGTTTGAGACCAGCCTGGCCACCATGGTGAAACCTTTTCTCTACATAAATATAAAAATTAGTGGGGCATCATGGCAGGCGCCCGTCATCCCAGCTACTTGGGAGGCTGAGGTAGGATAATCGCTTGAACCTGGGAGGCAGAGGTTGCAGTGAGCTGAGATTGCACCACTGCACTCCATCTTGGGTGACAGAGAGACTCTATCTCAAAAAAAAAAAAAAAATGTATGGGCTGGGCTCACGCCTGTAATCCCAGCACTTTGGGAGGCCAAGATGGGTGGATCATTTTATTCAGGAGTTCAAGACCAAGACCAGCCTGTTGAACATGGTGAAACATCGGGCTGAGGTTGCGGTGAGGTGAGATTGCACCATTGCACTCCAGCCTGGGCGACAGAGTGAGACCCTGTCTCAAAACAAAACAAAACAAAAATGTAATGAAACAGAATCTCGAGGGGCTAGACATTAGATTCTTATAGAAGTGCAGAAAAATTATAAATTATTTGGGTTATTCAAGTGAGGAAGAAGGAGTGCTTGCTGTCTTTTGACTGCTGAAAGAATGTGTCCATCATTTGGAGTGTACTGGTTTTGTAACAGTAGTAGTAGGATATAAATTGCTCATCTATACTTACAGGTTGGATAGGCTTCCCATCGTCTTTTTTTTTTTATTAAACAGAAGACTCCCAAACTACCCATTGTCTTTTTGATGTCTAAATGTAACCTCATATTTCATTGATTTTCAAGATTAAAGTGGATTCTGGAAACTGAGGGGAGAAGATCTAGTTCCTGGGATGAGGGCTATCCTCTTTGCTCTGGCCCCACCATCAGCACTGGTCCTCTGTGAGGTTTTATACTTGAAAGCACCCCCCGCCCGCCCCGCCTTCTGCCTTGGACCTGGGCAAAGCTAAGAGGAAGAAACAGAGTAACTCATAGTTTGAGCCTAGGGGTGGTTTTGGCAAGACTCCTGTCCTCATTCCTCCCTAATCTTCTCAAAAGAGGCTTCAGGTGACTTGGAAACTACTGGACAAATTCCATTCTAACTTATTTTTTTAATGTTTATTTAAATAGATTTTTTCCTTTTCTTTCCTAACTGTCAGAACATGTGAACCTTCTTATTTTCATGTGTACATAAACCAGTTTTTTAGTGTTTCCACTGTACAAAGTCCTATTGTATTTTATGATCTTTAAAAGAGAAGTTTGCTTAGCAATAATTACAAAGAAATGAATATTCTTTAGTAAAAAAAGATAAAATGGGTTCTATGTCCTTTTTGATGATGAATAGCTGTAGAGATGACTAATGGTATCTGTAATCATAAATACAATGTACTTTAAAAGTTTTGAATTTTATGATACTGTAGTAGAACACACTAGATCTTTTGCAAATTTGTTAACATTGATTTCTACTTCAAGATGGTTGGCTACACTCATATACCTTTGCCCTACCTCTACTTCTTCTGTTTATTTTGGTATTCAGATGTCTGTGGCGATTTTATTTGCAGTAGCCAAAAACTGGAAGCAACTTACATATTCATAAACAGATGAATAAACAAACAGTGGCATACCCATAGAACTGCATACTTCTCAGCAGTATAAAAGAATGAGCTACTTATATCAGCATCGTTGATAAACCTCAAAAAAAAAAAAAAAAAAAACCATATGAAGAAACCCAAAGGAGAAAAACATAAAAACTTTATGTCAGTCATATAAAATTCTAGAAAATGCAAACTAATCTATCATGAAGGAAAATAAATCAACAGTTGTCTAGAAGACTAGAAAGAGTAAGAGGAGAGAGATTTTAAGAGGATAAAGTAAATTTGGGAGTACACTTCCATTTTTAAATACCATGCAAATGAAAGTAAAGGCACATGCATGTTGTAAACTCATATTAACAAACAGAATGGGTTGGAGTGGGGTGTTGTGTGGGGACATATTGCAGTTGTGAGCCAGTTTGTCCAAATTTTGAAAAGGCCATAGGCTCTGATCTGATGGATGAATAGTTGAAGAGATAAGTGTGCTGCAAATGGGGGGATTAATAAAAGAGCTGTATATAGACTAGTCATCCCTGTCCCCACTGGGTCTTTAGATTAAAAAAAAAAAAAAAAAGCCCCACAAAAAAAGCAAAAGAAACTCTTATTTTTATTTATTTATTGAGACAGGCTTGCTCTGTCGCCCAGGCTGGAGTGCAGTGGCATAATCTCAACTCACCGCAACCTCCACCTCTCAGGTTCAGGCGGTTCTCCTGCCTCAGCCTCCTGAGTAGCTGGGACTACAGGTGCCTGCCACCACACCTGGCTAATTTTTGTATTTTTAGTAGAGATGGGGTTTCACCAAGTTGGCCAGGCTGGTCTTGAACTCCTGACCTCAGTTAACCTGCCCACTTTGGCTTCCCAAAGTGCTGGGATTAACAAGCGTGAGCTACTGCACCTGGCCAACACTCCTATTTTTAAGAAATGAGATAAACTGGAGATAAATAGGACCCTTAGAATGTGAAATTTGGCTGATCTCGTTTATCGTCTGGGGGTCCTTGAGTCTGGAACAATAACTGTCTCTCGTCAGTCACCCTAAAGTGACAGGTTCTGTTTATGTACATAGAGCTTAGAATTCATTTTCCTGACTCCTCTTCCCTTTAAAAATTTTGAAGTAATAATCACATAACCTAAAACTAACCATTTAAAGTATACAATTCAGTGGCATTTAGTACTTTCACAATGTTATGTACCCATCATCTTCATCTTGTTCCAGAACATTTTCTTTTTTTTCTTTTTTCTTTTTTTTTTTTTTTTTTTCAATAAAGACCGTGTTTCACCATGTTGGTCAGGCTGGTCTTGAACTCCCGACCTCAGGTGATCCTCCCGCCTTGGCCTCCAAAGTGCTTAGATTACAGGCGTGAGCCACCGCGCCCGGCCCAGAACATTTTCATTGCCTCAAAAAGCAGTGACTCTCACCTGTAATCCCAGCACTTTGGGAGGCCGAGGCGGGCAGATGACCTGAGGTCAGGAGTTAGAGATGCTCCTGGCCAACATGGTGAAACCTCGTCTCAACTAAAAAATACAAAAATTAGCCGGGCATAGTAGTGGGCAACTGTAATCCCAGAATACTTGGGAGGCTGAGGCAGGAGAATCACTTGAACCTGGGAGGCAGAGGTTGCATTGAGCTGAGATTGTGCCACTGTACTCCAGCCGGGACAACAGAGCAAGACTCTGTCTCAAAAATTTATTTTTGTATTTTTTAGTAGAGGTGGGGTTTCACCATGTTGACCAGGTTGGTCTCGAACTCCTGGCCTTAGGTGATCCACCCACCTCGGCCTCCCAAAGTGCTGGGATTACAGGTGTGAGCAACCACACCCAGCCACATATACATACATACATACATACATACATACGTATATATATATATATACACATACATACATATATATATATGAAGTATGAGTCATTGGTGGCAAGCAAAAAATATATTTGTGCCTGTTATATGAACATTCTCCTTTGGCCCAAGGATTAGTGGCATTGGAACCACAGCGAAGAAAATGAAGTTCTAGATATGAATAGTATCCTAAAGCTACAAAGGTAACTGATAAAGGAACTAAAAATAGTGATTTATGTATCAAAAAACTGGTTTATATATCAAAAAATTGAAAAGGGGAGATAGGGAGCAATTTAAGTAAGTTACTATTGTTGAGAGTTAGAGGTATACTCAGTGATGTTGGTGACAACCAGAAGAACATTAGAGAAATGATTGGAAGAGATTTCTCCTGGATAGGAAGACCTGGTGGTGGCAAAAAGGAATAAAAGGAATGAGGTGGCAGTGTTGTTCCTTTTCATTAAAATGCCTTTTATGTTTTATGAACCATTGATTTTTCTTTTCCTTTTTTTGGAGATGAACTCTTACTCTGTCGCCCAGGTTGTAATGCAGTGGCATGATCTCAGCTCACTGCAACCTCCACCTGCCGAGTTCAAGCGATTTTCCTGCCTCAGCCTCCCAAGTAGCTGGGATTACAGGCATGCGCAACCACACCCAGCTAATTTTTTTTTTTTTTTGAGACAGAGTCTCACTCCATCACCAAGGCTGGAGTGGAGTTGCATGATCTTGCCTCACTGCAACCTCTGCCTCCTGAATTCAAGAATTCTCTGCTTCAGGCTCCTTATGAATAGCTGGGATTATATGTGCCTGCCACCATGCTCAGGTAATTTTTGTACTTTTAGTAGAGACGGGATTTCACCATGTTGGCCAGGCTGATCCTGAATTCCTGACCTCAGGAGATCCACCCACCTCAGTGTCCCAAAGTGTTGGGATTACTGGCATGAGCCACTACGCCCAGCCCAGCCTCAACTGATTTTTTTTGTTCGTTGGCCGTTCGGATAGGTTAAGAATTATTTCTGAGTAAACAAGTACTTCCTGAATTTCTAATGTCCTTTTACCTTTCAGATAGATTCTGGGAGAGATGGGGAAAAAGGTAGTGTGGCCTCTTCTTTTTCTTTTTTCTTTTTTTTTTTTGGAGACAGAATCTCTGTTGCCCAGGGTGGGGGGCAACCTCCAGCTCCCGAGTTCAGATGATTCTCCTGCCTTAGCCTCCTGAGTAGTCAGATTACAGATGGCCGTCACCATGCCCCACTAATTTTTTTTTTTCCCCACTAAAGTCAGAGTCTCATTGTCACCCAGGCTGGAGTGTAGTGGCGTGATCTAGGCTCACTACAACTTCCACCTCCCAGGTTCAAGTGATTGTTCTGCCTCAGCGTCCCAAGTAGCTAGGACTACAGGCATGTGCCACCATGCCCAGCTGATTTTTGTATTTGTAGTAGAGATGAGGTTTTACCATATTGGCCAGGCTGGTCTTGAATCTTGACCTCAGGTGATCTGCACGCCTTGGCCTCCCAAAGTGCTAGGATTATAGGTGTGAGCCACCATGCCCAGCCAACCTCTTCTTTTTCAAATAACTTAAAGATCTCTCTGTCTTTAATATCTGCCTCCTCCTTCCGCTTTTTGTTTTTCTGATACATCCACTGAAGCACCACTTTATTTTGCTCTGTTGAAAAATTTAAAGTGGATTCTCCAGGCTCTAGCCTTATTGTTCTCACTCCCTAACTTACATACTTGATTTTAGCCTCCTCCAACCTACCGACAGCATCACTACCCTTCTTGCAACCCTTGAGAGACTGCTAAGCCCTCCATCTTTTTTTAACCTGTCTCAGAGAAGCTGTGTCCGGCCTCACCTGCATCCCTGTGCATCCCTGAGGGCTTGGAAGGCCTTGGCACCTTCATACACTCTTGTGGTGGATGTGGGTGTGTGGTGACAAGGCTGGACCACAGGAGACAGGCAGAGGGCCATGTTGGCATATGGGACCTAATGCTAGCACAGGTATTGTTCCAGGTTCTTGGGTTTGGCAGAGAGGGAGTCAGGCAAAAAATTTCTGCCCTCAATGGGGGACAGAAATTCTGTTCCTGTTTATGGAGTTTTATATAAACAGAAAGGTTATAAAAATAGGGTTATATGTTTTGAGCATAAAGGAGTATCAAAGGATAGCAGTTGGTGAGATAGTAGCTCTGCTATTAAAACATGCTTTTGGAATCTGTGGCTTTTTCATTAAGATGTGCTGGTCTCTGAAGTGCCTGCCCTTTAGAGAAGATGGTACTACCATAGAGCATTGTTTAAAATAATTTTTGTACAGGATAGGCTGTGGTACAGGAATGGAGACTCAGCTTTTAGTCCTACTATGTGTAATTCATTTGATTTCGGCTCCCATCTGCATTTCCTTTGGTTGTGGTTGCTGGACATAATCTCCCTATGTGGCATTCCGCTGGAAATCTGTTAGAAGTCTAGAAGAGGCAATAACTGGCCAGGCATGATGGCTCATGCCTGTAATCCCAGCACTTTGGGAGGCCAAGGCTGGTAGATCACCTGAGGTGGGGAGTTCAAGACCAGCCTGACCAACATGGAGAAACCCCATCTGTACTAAAAATAAAAAAAATTAGCCAAGTGTGGTGGCATATGCCTGTAATCCCAGCTACTTGGGAGGCTGAGGCAGGAGAAACGCTTGAACCTGGGAGGCAGAGGTTGTGGCGAGCTGAGATCGCACTATTGTACTCCAGCCTGGGGAACAAGAGTGAAACTCCATCTCAAAAAAAAAAAAAAAAAAAAAAAAGGGCAATAACCAGCGCTTTGTATTAATTACTTCTCAGGTTTCCATTAAATAAACCCTAAAAGATAATGCTGGCTGGGATTTACTTCACAATAATCTGGAGAGAAGAGGGGAGGGCTGGAATGGAGACACAGTGGGTCTGGCGACCAGCTGGTTAATGGATTTCATTATACTCTTCACTTTGGTAGATGTTTGAATTTTTTCGTAATTAAAAAAAATGTGCTCTCATGGTCAAGGAATGATTAATATTTTTACATTATTACATTTCACATAAATAACCTTATATTGAGTGAGGTCTTTTGTATTTTTGGTATTGATTTTAACGATTGGAGTCCATAGCAGTTAGGACTGAATCAAGGTTAGGCTAGTGAGAAGTCTTCAAATTTGTGTTTATTAATCAGATTTAAAAAGATATATAACATTTGGGTGCCTCAGTTACAAGTCAGCCCTCCCTTCTTGTCCCTGTAAAGAAAAGTAGAAGGGGCAAAGTTACGATCAAGTGCCAGAGAGAAGGCCTTTTAGAGGCTGAGCATATTTAAGTGTGAAGTATGGGAGAAATGAAATCCTACCACTTAAATTAGACTTCAGGGGTGAGCCTTGTTTAGGGTCAGAAGCCCTATGAGACCCCATTACCATCACCACTGCTTATGCTGATTTTGCCCCATTGTAGGCTGGTGTTTATTTATTCCTTTGTCTTTGTGCTTTAACTTTCTTTCTTCCTCTTGTCCCTTTAGTACTTTCTTGCCTCCCTCCATATCATCCCTTGTCCCCGGACCCAAATCCATCCATCTTGATCTCTTTAGGCTGATTTTCCGATACCATGGCCTTTCTAGCTCAGGCCCAGAAGCTGGCCCACAGTTCACTCCTTTTCTTCATTTCTGCTTTTTAGTGAGTGACCGCTAGTGTTTGTTAACAAAAGTGATTGAGCCACGAAATAGCAGGCTGAGGCATGAAGACCCATTCATGTAGCCTTAAAAGATTTCAGGCAGTTGGCAAGAAAGAATTCTAAATAAAAATTGAAACTACCACCTGTATTTTTTCAGGCCGTTGATGCTCTCTGCCATCAGCTGCATCCTCCCTATGGCACTGGTAAGTGTGGGAAGGGCTGGTGACAGTTTTGGTGGGCTGCTGGATTTCTTTTTTCTGGGGTAAAAAAATCTATTTGCAAGCTATGTTGTTAATTTGCCCGGAGAACTGGAGAGCTTGAACCAGCTAGAGGGGACTAAAAAGATAAAGAAGCAATTGATCATGTTCATGGATATCCTTGGGGAACTGTTGTCAGGAGCAGGGGCTATTTAGCATATGCCTTTATCCATATATAAAATTAGTATGTTCTGTGACACTATTTTGAATTAATAGACATGTACTATCCATGTGCCCTAGGATGTCAAATAATAACTGTTAAATTTCCTGGAACTCTCAAAATATTTTTTTCTGAAGATAGATGTTGATTGTGTACTAGAAAGGGTCCTGAATGTCATATGTGCTTACCATTTCCTTCAGTAGCAGGATTTCTCTCTCTCTGGTATTTTTAAGTTCTTTGTGATCAGAGGAGTCAAATGTTTGTTCCAATGGCCAGTTTAAACTTCTGATAGAGACTTGCTTGAATGTGGTTGGGGGGAAGGGATTTGGTAGAAATCAGAAAATATATTTGTGGCTGTTATTTACTAACAAATTTCAGGTGGACTTGGGATTTGTGATTTGAAAAATGATATCACAATTCTGCTTATACTGAACAAAGTTGAAACAGCAAGTGGGGCAGCAAGTCACAGAATTTCTAGTCTAAGTCCACAAGCAAATTGCTATTGGAGTTGCCTTACTTAAGATTCTGAAACCCTGCAGCCTTATCCTTGTAGCAAGTAGGTCAGAGGACACAGAGGTTCATAAGTTTTATCTTATTAAGGTAGTCTCCATTCTAAGGTGACAGTTTGATTTTGACAGTTCTCTAGTCTAACACCCTTAGGCTGTGGAAGAAAGTGCCTCCAGAACATCTTACAAAATGCTGAGATTGTAGATTTGTTTATTGCTAACCATGTCAGGAACTGCTTGCTGGTTATAACCATGACTAAAACATTCATATTCACTTCATTACATCTCTGTGAGAAAATCTTACCATTATTGACCCACAGCCTGGATTTCCCCCGGTCACCGTCCTCCATTCCTCAGCTCTGCTTGTGAAGCATGCATAGAATTGTGTGATACATTTACTGTGTTCTTCATCTAAAAACCAGAAAGGAGGACTCCCAGGCAGCTGTCTATCCTTTAGGTTTCTAGGCCAGTGTAACAAAATGGTAACTACTGAACATGTTTTGAGGACCTGTGTCAGAGAGTATTTTCCAAAGGTCGTGAGCAAATACCTTCTGTCATCCTATATAGAGGATGTTTGCTCACGACCTTTGGAAAATACAAATGACCATAAACAAAGTCTTTTTGACATACATGTAGCACATGTTTCCTGAAATAAAGATCTGGAAACCTCTGAGAGTACTGACATTGTAAATGCAATGGCAAAACAAAGCCATATTGGATTGAGGGCTATGGATAATGCAGAGCAATGTGTAGTGTAAATGACAACAGAGGAGAGAAAGCTCATTTGAAGCTGGAAAGAAAGCTCCCCAGTAGTGTCTCACCTGTCATGGTGCAGGTTTGAAGGACTCAGGGAAAGAGGGAAGAAGGGATGTGCTTGGTCTTTGTTCAGATGCGATCTTTGACTCTGTGAAAGCCTTCTTTGGACTACCCAGAAACTTGAGGGCACCCTTCGCTCTTCAGTAAACTTTATGCTTGCCCACACTTCTCTGTGTTGCTCATACACTTTCTTCCCTAGCTCCCAGTAAAATGAGAGAGTTCTTATCTTTGGGGCCTATGTTCATGCTAAGGGGCAGGCACAAATGTGATTGCCCGAAGTCAGTCTAGGGAGTGAGAAGGCAGGCCTAAAAGCCGTGCCTGTGGAAAAGTGATATTGAAGAAGCTGGCTGACTGGGAGCAGAACATCCAGTGGAATACTCAGAAGCCTTGGTCAGGGAGATCAAGAAAGCCAGAGAATGGGCCGGGCGCGGTGGCTCACGCCTGTAATCCCAGCACTTTGGGAGGCCGAGGCGGGTGGATCACGAGGTCAAGAGATCGAGACCATCCTGGTCAACATGGTGAAACCCCGTCTCTACTAAAAATACAAAAAAAAATTAGCTGGGCATGGTGGTGCGTGCCTGTAATCCCAGCTACTCAGGAGGCTGAGGCAGAAGAATTGCCTGAACCCAGGAGGCGGAGGTTGCGGTGAGCCGAGATCGCGCCATTGCACTCCAGACTGGGTAACAAGAGCGAAACTCCGTCTCAAAAAAAAAAAAAAAAAAAAAAAGCCAGAGAATGTTGTAGAGTTATCAGCATTTTAGGCCTATGTGGAAATGACTTTATACTAGGCACTATTAATATTGTACTCTATAGTGTATATAGTCAGTTAGCCTTAGTGAAAACTGTTAAAACTGTAAAGCGGTATTTGTCATTTTGAGGATTATAATAAAAAGCCAAAGTGAACTATTTGATGGAGTAATATAAGGGTCAACCTTTTGTATATTGTGACATTTGATTATGTGAGTGATAGCCATTGAATTTAATAAACTTTGTCTTTTTATTATGAAAAATTTAAGATAAATAACTTTAAACAATTGTACAGTGGGCATTCATATACATACTCTCTAGATTATACAATTGCTAATGTGTTGCTCCATTTGCTTCATCATTTATCTGCCCATCAGTCAACATCATTTTTGAAACAACTCTGTTAAAGTATTTACATGCCGTTAAACTCATCCACTTAAAAATGTACCATTATGGCCGGGTGCGGTGGCTCGCGCCTGTAATCCCAGCACTTTGGGAGGCTGAGGCGGGTGGATCACGAGGTCAGGAGATTGAGACCATCCTGGCCAACATGGTCAAACCCTGTCTCTACTAAAAATACAAAAAAATTAGCTGAGTGTGGTGGCACGCACCTGTAGTCCCAGTTACTCGGGAGGCTGAGGCAGGAGAATTGCTTGAACCTGGGAGGTGGAGGTTGTAGTGAGCCGAGGTCGTGCCACTGCACTCTAGCCTGGCGCCTGGTGATGGAGTGAGACTCTGTCTCAAAAAAAAAAAAAAAAAGTACCATTATTTGAGTTTTATTAAATATACAACTATGTAGTCATTACCACAGTTTCAGTTTTAGAACTTTTCATCACCTAAAAAATTCCTTTGTGTCCATTTGTAGTTGATCCCCATTCCCAAGCAACTACTGATCTTCTGTCTCAATAGTTTTGCCTTTTCTAGAAATTTCATACAATTGGAGTCATACAATATGTAATCTTTTGTCGCCTGATTCTTTCTCTTAGCATAATGGTTGAGGTTCATCCATATTGTATCATATGTCAGTAGTGTGTTCTCTTTTATTGCTGAATAATGATTTTTCATTGTATGGACTTGCCATATTTTGTTTACCCGTTCATTTATAAGTTGGTGGACGTTGAGTTGTTTCTAATTTTTGGCAACTATGCAGTATGCTGCTGTGACCATTCATGTCCAGGGCTTAATATGGCCATGTGTTTTCATTTCTCTTGTATAGATATCTAGGAGTGGGATTGCTGGGTCACGTGGTAAGTGTACTGTTTTCCAAGGTGGTTCTACTACTTTACATTCCCACTAGCATTAGTTTCTCTGCTTCCTTGTTAACACTTGGTATTTTAGGTCTTCTGGATTATAATCATTCTAGTGAGTATGAAGTAGTATCTTGTGATTTTAAGTTGCATTCCCTAATGGCTAGTGTCATTAATCATTAATTAATGATCTTTGTGCTTATTTGCTATTCATACATTTATTTTGTGTGGTGAAATGTCTATTCAAATACTTTGTTATTTAAAATTGCATTTTGTGTCTTACTGAGTTCTAAAAGAGCTTTGTATAGTTTGAATGAAGGCTTTTATTCAGATGTATGATTTGCAGATATTTTCTCCCATCCTATCATCTGTCTCTTCCTTTTTCTTTTTTTTCTCTTTTTTACTTCATCTACTTCTGCTTCCTACTTTTCCATTTTCTAAATGATGTCTTTTGAAGAGTAAAAGCTTAATTTTGATGAAGTCTAGTTTATATTCTTTTTTTTTCTTTTAAGGATTGCGCTTTTAGTGTCATATAAGAAATCTTTGCCCAAACCAAGGCAACAATTTTCTTCTGTGTTTTCTTATAGAAATTTTATAGTTTTAGGTATTACATTTAGATATGTGAACTCTTTTGAGTTAATTTTTATGTGGTATAAAGTAATGGTCTGTGTTCTGTGTTTTGTTTTGTATGAACAGTTATTTAATTGTTCCAGAACCATTTGTTGAAAATACTTTTTTTTTTTTAATTGAATTACATTGGCACCTTTGTTGAAAATTTACCATACATGTATGAGTTTCCTTTTAGACTCTGTTTTGTTCTATTGATCTATATGTCTGTCCTTAGGACAGTATCTTCACTGTCTGTATATAGCTTTATAGTAAGTCTTGAAGTCATATGGTGTAAGTCATTCAACTTTGTTTTTCTCTTTCAAGATTGCTTTGGATATTTTGGATCCTTTACATTTCTACAGATTTTGAGATCAACTATTAATTTTATTAAAAAGCCTGTGGTTTTGATTGGGGTTTTCATTGTGATTGGTTTTGACTGTCGTGTTCAAAATCTGTTTTTTGCCCAGTATGGTAGCTATGTGTGGCCATTGCTCATTTGAAATATAGTTTGAATTGAGATGTGCTGTAAGTCAAAAATACACAGTGTACTTAGAAGGAAACAAAGGACAAAAATAAGCCCGGTGCGGTGGCTCACACCTATAATCCCAGCACTTTGGGAGGCCAAGGCAGGCGGATCACCTGAGGTTGGGAGTTCAAGACCAGCCTGACCAACATGGAGAAACCTCATCTCTACTAAAATATTAGCCGGCGTGGTGGCGCATGCCTGTAATACCAGCTACTCGGGAGGTTGAGGCAGGAGAATCGCTTGACCTGGGAGGTGGAGGTTGCAGTGAGATGAGATCGTGCCATTGCACTCCAGTCTAGGCAACAAGAGCAAAACTCTGTCTCAAAAAAAAAAAAAAAAAAAAAGGTTATCAATGCGTTTTTATGTGTTACATGTTGAAATAATTTCAGATATATCGGGTTAAATACAATTATTAAAATACACCTATTTAATTTTTTAATCTGCTGCCATATAGAAATACTTTTTTTTTTTTTTTTTTTTGGCTCTTTCTTTGAATTCTAACATTTGGTTTCTGTATGTATTGACTTTGTATCATCTTCAAAGTGATCCTTCTACCTTAGCCTCCCAGATAGATGGGACTACAGGTGCATGTCACTATACCCAGCTAATTGTTTGTACTTTTTGTAGAGACAGAGTTTTGCCATGTTGCCTTGGCTGGTCTTGAACTCCTGGGCTCAAGTGATTTGCCCACCTTGGCTTCCCAAAATGCTGGGATTACAAGCATAGCCACTGTACCAGGCCAACTTTGTATTATTATTATTATTTTTTTGGTCAGGCTGGTCTTGCACTCCTGACCTTGTTATCTGCCGCCTTCCTCCCAAAGTGCTGTGACTACAGGTGTGAACCACCGCACCTGGCCATTTTGCTTTTTTTTTTTTTTTTTTAGATGGCATTTTGCTCTTGCCCAGACTGCAGTACAGTGGCACAATCTTGGCTCACTGTAACCTCTGCCACCCGGATTCAAGCAGTTCTCCTCCCTCAGCCTCCCAAATAGCTGGGATTACAGGCATGCGCCACGACGCCTGGCTAATTTTGTGTGTTTAGTAGAGATGAGGTTTTACTGCGTTCATTAGGCTGGTCTCAAACTCCTGACCTCAGGTAATCCACCCACCTTGGCCTCGCAAATTGTTGGGATTACAGGAGTGAACCACTGCACCCGGCCCATTAGTTTTCTAGTTAGTTTTTGTTGTTTTTCTACAGGGTCTCACTCTGTCCACAGGCTGGAGTGCAGTGGTGTGATTACAGCCCACTGCAACCTAGACCTCCCTGGCTCAAGCAATTCTGCCTCAGCCTCCCAAGCAACTGGGACAATAGTCACAGGCCACCACACCTGGCTAATTTTTTTTTCCTTTTTTGAGTTAGAGTCTCTCTTTGTCACCCAGCTTGGAGTGCAGTGGCAAGATCTGTGCAACTTCCGCCCCTTGGGTTCAAGGGATTCCCCTGCCTCCACCTCCTGAGTAGCTGGGATTACAAGTGCCTGCCACCATGCCCAACTAATTTCTATATTTCAGTAGAGACAGGGTTTCACCATGTCGGCAAGGCTGGTCTCGAACTCCTGACCTCATGTGATCTGACTGCCTCAGCCTCCCAAAGTGCTGGGATTATATGCATGAGACACTGTGCATGGCCAAATTTTTGTATTTTTTTTAGAGATGGGGTTTCAGTATGTTGCCCTGGCTGGTCTTGAACTCCTAGGCTCAAGTGATCTGCTCACCACAGCATCCCAGAGTGCTGGGATTATAGGCTTCAGCAACTATGCCCAACCACATTTATTAGTTCTAGTAGTAATTTTGTAGATTCCTTTTTTCCTTGCCGTATTGCACTGGCTGGGGTCTCCAGTATATAATATCAAATGAGGCTGGGCTCAGTGGCTCACATCTGTAATCCCAACACTTTGGGAGGCTGTGGCATGTGGATCACAAGATCAGGAGTTTGAGACTAGCCTGGCCAACATGGTGAAACGCCATCTCTACTAAAAATACAAAAATGTGCCGGCTATGGTGGCGGGCACCTGTATTCCCAGCTACTTGGGAGGCTGAGGCAGGAGAATCACTTAAACCCGTGAGGCAGAGGTTGCAGTGAGCCGAGATCGCGCCACTGCACTCCAGCCTGAGCAACAGAGCAAGACTCCATCTAAAATAAAATAAAGCAGTCAAATTAAATGGTGAGAATATATATCCTTGATATTTTCCTGTTGTTAGCATTGAGTCTTTCATCATTGAGTATGATGTTTTTCATAGATGCTCTTAGATTCAAGCAGTTCACTTTTCTTCCTAATTTACTATGGATTTTTGTTTTGAATTAGTGTAATTTTGTCAGATGGGTTTTCTGCATCTGTTGAAAAGGTCATTTGGGTTTTTTTCCCTTTATTTTGTTAATTTGGTGAATTACATTAAGGAGTTTTTCTATATTGCCGGATTTAATTTGCTGAAATTTTTGAATTAAGGATTTTTGTGTCTATGTCTATGGAATATTGGGGTTTTTAAATGTTTTATCATGGTTATGCTAACCTCATAAAATGAGTTTGGAAGAAATGTTTCTTCTCTAGTTTCTAAAAGTGTTTATGTAAAATTAGTGTTGATAGAATTCACTAGTGAAATCCTTGGGCCTGGAATTTTGTGGGAAGGATTTTGATCATGAATTCAATGTCTTTACTAGATAAAGAGCTGCTCAGTTTTTCTTTTTCATTTTGTGTCATTCTTAGTAAGTATTCCTCAAAGAACATGTTAATTTCATTTCAGGTGTCAATTTTATTAGAATTAGATTGTTCATAACATTTTCTTATTTCTCTCTTTTGTTTCCCTTTCAATATCTATAAGATTTATAGGGTGTGGTCCATCCTCTACCTCTGTTATGGGTAATTGTTTTCTTTTTTTTCCTAATTGTTCTAATGTTTTATCAACTTTGTTGATATTTTTAAGGGATCCATTTTTAGACTTTGTTAATTTTTGCTGTTTCTTGTTTTGGATTTTTTTTTTCTCAATTGTTACTATTTTTACTTCATTTTAACTTAGTCATCTTTTTCTAGCTTCCTTTTTTTAAATTGTAATACACAGCAGTCGCTAAATTTTTCTAGCTTCTTAGGTTAGACTCTTATGTCACTGATTTTTGGACCCTTTTTAGTATAAACATTTACATTTTTTAATTTTCATGTAGGCATTATATTAGCTGCGTCTCAGAAATTTATGCAGTATTTCATTATGCAGTTCAAAACATTTTCTAATTTCTCTGTTTTCTGCTTTGACACAAAGGTTCTATAGAAGTATGTTATTTAATTTCTAAATGTATGCTACAAAGAAGGGCATTATTGGCAGTTGACAGTTAAGAGAAACATATGGGAGTGCTGGAATCATTCAGTCTCTTGCTGTGGGGGGATTCGGTGGTGGGTCCTGATGACTCTCTCCTACTAAGGTATATAAAGTTTGTCCTGTCAATATTGGAGAGTAGTGATGGGTTTTAAACAAGGTAGGAGCTGATCCTGCCAAGATGTAAGGGATCTGCAAGAATTGTGTTATTATTACTGTTGCATAAGGGTGTCAGGAAGCTCATCCTGAGGATTATGGAGTAGTAGGGATATACATTAAGATGCCTTGCCATGTGAGAGAGGCCCTTCTGATGGGAGTGCCGAGGAGAGGAAGAACTAGAGATTGGACAATGGAGTGTTGGTAATGGGAGAGGGTAAAGTGGTTAAAGAAGAGTGAGACATGGAAGAAAAGGTCAACAGTCCTACCTTGGGAGGAGTGGGAATGTGATGCCCCCCCCACTGGCAAGATGGGGATACGAGAGGAAGAGCACAGAGTATCTGAACAGGTGCTACGAAAGAATCACAGAGATCAAGAGGGAGTAGTTAAGGCAGAGAGAATTGTTAAGGCAGAGGGAATTGAAGCATCAGATTCTACCACCAAGATAAGGTATGAGAATTGTTTGAATTTGGCAACAAGGGAATTTATGTTGCCTGGTATAGTATTTCTACTGTCAGCAATTTTTTTTTTTTTTTTTTTTTTTTGGAGGCAGAGTCTCACTCTTGTTGCTCAGGCTGGAGTGCAGTGGTGTGATCTTGGCACACTGCAACCTCTGCTTGCAACCTCTGCTTCTCAGGTTCAAGACATTCTTCTGTCTCAGCCTCCCAAGTAGCTGGGATTATAGGTACCCACCACTATGCCTGGCTAATTTTTGTATTTTTTATTTTTAATAGAGATGGGGGTTCCCATGTTGTCCAGGCTGGTCTCAAACTCCTGACCTCAGGTGATCCGCCCGCTTCAGCCTCTCAAAGTGTTGGGATTACAGGCGTAAGCCACTACCAGCAATTCTGAATAGATTGAAATTCATCAATTGAAATCAACATCTATCAAATTATGAGCCAAATTGAATCAAAAACAGGAATAAGCAGTGAATTTTTGTTTCTGATTTTGGCAGACCCCATAAGCTTTCGAAAGTATTATATATAAATTATTAAACATGATTATTCATTTTCTTGAAACAGAGTCTCACTGTGTCACCCTGGCTGGAGTGCAGTGGTGTGATCATGGATCACTGCAGTCTCCACCTCCTGGGCTCAAGCGATCCTCCTACCTTAGCCTTCTAAGTAGCTGGGACTATAGACACATGCCACCACACCCAGCTAATTTAAAAAAAAAAAAAATTTTTTTTTTTTTTTTTTTTTTTGCAGATAAGGGATCTTACTATGTTACCCAGGCTGGTCTCAAAACTCCTGGGCTCAAGCAATCCTCCCACCTTGGCATTCCAAAGTGCTGAGATTACAGGCTTGAACCACCACACCCAGCCTGTAACCATTCTTTACTCATGGTTTTGTGAATGTACCAAGTTACTGTCAAAGAGATTCCACCAGCTTAGGGTTTGCTATTTAAACAGTGGGGAGATTTCCTCTGGGAATAGTGGAAATGAATTGGCAAATGGGTTTGCTGGAAATAGTAACCCATTGAATGGTACTGTCTTTGCCTTTTGAGGGGTGCCTGTTTAATGGCACCCATTTTGGCCCCTGAAATAGAGGGAACAATAGATACCTTTTTTAGCTCTATAATGAGAGACTCAGCTTACTGCAAATAATTATCTTGAGACTCCTTTTGGACAAGAAACTTTCTAGTTCCTAGTTTTTTTCTTCAGTTAATATTTCTAAAAATAGAAAAAGCATTCATAGTGCCGGGCACGGTGGCCCACACTCATAATCCCAGCACTTTGGGAGGCCAAGACAGGCCAATCCATCAGTTGAGGTCAGGATTTTGAGACCAACCGGCCAATGTGGTAAAATCTCATCTCTACTAAAAATACCAAAATTATCTGGATGTGGTGGTGTGTGCCTATAATCCTACCTACTCGGGAGGCTGAGGCAGGAGAATCACTTGAACCTCGAGAAGCAGAGGTTGCAGTGAGCCAAGGTCATGCCTCTGCACTCTAGCCTGGGCGACAGAATGAGACTCCATCTCAAAAAAAAATAAGAAAAAGCATTCACAAATAAATATGACCTTTAATCCTCTGATTACATGTTGATCTAATAGAACTGCAAGTTTATTCTGAACACCACATTGGTCACATGTGTTCCAAGTCATTAGTCTTTTTTTTTTTTATTTTTCTTTTTCTCTTTCTTTTTTTTTTTTTTTTTTTTTTGGTGGCTAGTCAAGTGAAGGAGGGGGAGGGGAGAAGGAACAAAGAAATCTGTAACTGGTTGTGATCAATTAGTTGTAAACACCACTGTACTCGGACCAGCCTCTTTTTTTTTTTTTTTTTTTTAAGACAGAGTCTCACTCCGTTGCCCAGGCTGGAGTACAGTGATGTGATCTTGGCTCACTGCAGCCTCCGCCTCCCAGGTTCAAGCAATTCTCCTGCCTCAGCCTCCCAAGTAGCTGGGACTACAGGCGTGCCACCATGCCCAGCTAATTTTTGTATTTTCAGTAGAGACAGGGTTTCACCATGTTGGCCAGAATGGTCTCGAACTCCTGACCTTGTGATCCACCCGCCTCAGGCTCCCAAAGTGCTGGGATTACAGGCATGTGCCACTGCACCTGGCCAGTCAGCAGTCTTTTTTGGCTTACATTGGTTGTTTACCACCCTGGATCCATTTTTCTTTTGGAAAAGATTTGGCCTTTATTAGTTGTCTTGATAATAATACTTAATCCTAACTACCAACAGGTTGTTAACGCCTTGATAAAACAGCCCAGCAAGAGCTCCTCTTGTTTCTACTGAAAGGTTTTCTCTCCACAATTGAACAAATTCTGAAGAGTAACAAGGGGACAAGGGGCGGAAAGACTCAGTTGTGAAAGTGCTGACTGTGATAGATTCTAAATGGATTGTTGGGCTCTTTCGAGCATTAAAGACTAACTATGTGTCCGGGCGCGGTGGCTCAAGCCTGTAATCCCAGTACTTTGGGAGGCCGAGGCGGGTGGATCACGAGGTCAAGAGATCAAGACCATCCTGGTCAACATGGTGAAACCCCGTCTCTACTAAAAACTACAAAAAATTAGCTGGGCATGGTGGCACGTGCCTGTAGTCCCAGCTACTCAGGAGGCTGAGGCAGGAGAATTGCCTGAACCCAGGAGGCGGAGGTTGCGGTGAGCCGAGATCGCGCCATTGCACTCCAGCCTGGGCAACAAGAGCGAAACTCTGTCTCAAAAAAAAAAAAAAAAAGACTAATGATGTGAATATTAGTTCGTCCCTTAGAAAGCTCAGCTGTTTGCACTCAGATTTTTACCATTGATCTGGCTTAATATTGTTTAGATTTGTCTTGGCCCTCCTGCCAGAGGCCAAGATGGCTGAAGACGACTACTCTCTGGAAAACTGCTGGGGAGTTGAGGTGGGGTTCAGTTAGTTCTCCCTTGTGACCCAAATCAGGGAAAAGGTGGCCTCCCTGCTGAGACTACTTTTTAGAATATATTCTGGAGCATCGTTTTCTCATTGTTTTTCTCCATCTCTATGCTGCTTTTGCTCAGAGGGCTCTGAGGAATCTGGCTTTCCTATAGATCCTTCCTCATGTTCATTACTGGATGAGGTGCAGTAACACTGCATTTTCCCTTAGTGGTCTCAGAATTTCATCAGATTTGTAGTAGATTTTTGAGGGAGCCTCCAATCTTCTATGTACTATCAACCCTAATATGGGTAATTCTCTCCCTTCCTTTTTTTTTTTTTTTTTTTTTTTTTTAAAGAGGCAGGGTTGGCCAGGTGCAGTGGCTCACGCCTGTAATCCCAGCACTTTGGGAGGCCGAGGCGGGTGGATCACAAGCTCAGGAGTTCGAGACCAGCCTGATCGACATGGTGAAACCCTGTCTCTATTAAAAAGACAAAAAATTAGCTGGGCGTGGTAGTGCATGCCTGTAATCCCAGCTATTCAGGAGGCTGAGGCAGGAGAATCGCTTGAACCCAGGAGGCAGAGGTTGTGGTTAGCTGAGATCGCACCATTGCACCCAGCCTGAGCAACAAGAGCAGAACTCCATCTCAGAAAATTAAAAAAATTAAAAGAAAAAAAGACAGGGTTTTGCTGTGTTGCCACACTGGCTGTGATCTCAAACTCCTGGGCTAAGCGATTCTCCCACCTCAGCCTCCTGAGTAGCTGGGACCATAGGCATGAACCACTGTGCCTGGCAGTCACCACTGTCTTTATGTGGGGATCACAGGAGTGTCTCTTACAGAAGGCTGCTGGGAGATGCATACAGCTGACACTGATGTTGGCCAACTGTCCTGTGTGTGTGTGTGTGTGTGTGTGTGTGTGTGTGTGTGTACACTTAGGGTGTATTTGTACGTGTGTGTGTGTGTGTGTGTATATATATTTTTTTTTTTGAGATGGAGTCTTGCTCTATTGCCCAGGCTGGAGTACAGTGGCATGATCTCGGCTCAGTGTAACCTCTGCCTCCCCAGTTCAAGTGATTCTCTTGCCTCGGCCTCCTGATTTCCTGAGTAGCTGGTATTATAGGCACCCGCCACCATGTTCGGCTAATTTTTATATTTTTATTAGAGATGGGATTTTACCATGTTGACCAGAACTTAGCTGGTCTCAAACTCCTGACCTCAAGTGATCTGCCCGCCTTGGCCTCCCAAAGTGCTGGGATTATAGGCGCAAGCCACCGTGCCTGGCCTATCCTATATATATTGATGTACTCTTGACTGTTGGCATTAAAAGAACAGATTTACACCACTCCACTGTCATTTTTATAAGTAGTAAGCATATCTCCCTTCACATTATTTGTTCTCACCAGAAGTCAGCTCTGCTGGGATATTCTGAGTTGGTCATTAGTAGACTTGTCATCAAGAAGTTTTTGGCTTCAGTAGAGGGTTATGTTGTTATCTTTAGGTGAGCTCTACCTAGCGTGTTAATTCTGAGGCTTCATTGTGGCTGTAGGGCTGTTGAAATCAAGAGATCAGACAGTGTTAAACTTTCTTGACCTTTCTAATGAAATGGCAAAATTTTATTTTAAATCCACAGATTAAAGACATATCATTTAATAATCAGCATTTGTTGAGTGGCTACCCCTGTGTCCAGTCCATTTCTCGGCTTTGTGGATCTGTGAATCAGCCTGACCCCTGTTCTTAGCTTAAAGGGCCCACTCAAGCCATCTGTAGTGAAAAGAGGAGGCAGCTGTTGGACATGGTCAGAATTCGTGTGAGTTTCCTGGGTGGCTTAGTATCTTTGCTAGGACTTGGTGGTTATGCATAATGAGATAGAGAAGTCAGAACAGAAAGCATGGCATAAAGCTGATTGGGCCCTGCTGGGTATGAGAAGAAAGAAAAGGTTCCAGCGAGGTGGTCATCTAAAACATTATCACTTCATGTTTTTTAAAACTATTTATGAGGTAAACTGGCCTAGGTTAGAAATAACAGGTCAAAACTCCTGTGCTACAAGAGGATTACTCGAGACCAGAAGTTTGAGAGCAGCCTGAACAACATAACGAGACCCTGTCTCTGCAACAACAACAATAAAAAAAAAAAAATTAGCTGAGAATGGTGGTGTGGGCTTGTAGTCTTAGCATCTTGGGAGGCCGAGGTGGGAGTATTGCTTGAACCCAGGATTTCTTGGATACAGTAAGCTGCACTCCACTGCACTCCAACCTGGGCAACAAAACGAGACCCGGTCTCTAAAAAACAAAACAGAAAACTCCAATGCTGATCAGTAGTGGGATTGTGTCTGTGAACAGCCCTGCATTGCAGCCTGGGCAACACAGTATGACCTCATCTCTGTTTAAAAAAATAGATAAGGCCAGGCTATCTACGGGCTCATTCCTATAATCCCAGCACTTTGGGAGGCTGAGGTGGGTGGACCATGAGGTCAGGAGTTCAAGATTAGCCTAGCCAAGATGGTGAAACCCTGTCTCTACTAAAAATACAAAAATTAGCCGGGTATGGTGGCAGGTGCCTGTAATCCCAGCTACTCAGGAGGCTGAAGAAGAGAATTGCTTGAAGCTGGGAGGCAGAGTTTGCAGTGAGTCAAGATAGCGCCACTGCACTCCAGCCTGAGTGACAGAGTGAGATTCCATCTCAAAAAAAAAAAGATAAGGCCGAGCTCAGTGGCTCACATCTGTAATCCCAGCACTTTGGGAGATCAAGGCAGGCAGATCACCTGAGCTTAGGGGTTCAAGACCAGACAGGGCAACATGGAGAAACCATTTCTCTACAAAATGTAAAAAAATAAGCTGTACATGGTGGCTTGCTGTCCCAGCTACTCAGGAGGCTGAGGTAGGAGTATCGCCCGATCCCAGGAAGTAGAGGTTGCAGTGAGCTGAGATTACGCCACTGCACTCTTGCCTGCGCAACAGTGAGACCCCATCTCAAAAATAATAATTCTTTTAAAAAGCTATTCATACCCAAAGGCTATATTCAGCAGATGTCTTGTCTCTCTTTTAATTTTGTGATAGTGGTCTGTTGGGGACGAATAGCTTTGTTAAGGACACAGAAGAAATATCAGCCATAATTTGGGAAACCTAGGCCTAAAGTCTGCATAGGTCTCTGCAGGAAAATACTGTGGCAACATGCACGGGTCAGAGGCTACTTACTTTGTATGGAAGGAAAATAGGGACCCCCATCCTGAGTGAAGTAAGCTGTCTTGAGTCCTTGATTTTCTCCAGATGTACCTGGACTGTGGGACAGGAAGGCACTCACTGATTCCAAAGCCTCTGCTACTCATGTGCTGGGATGTGCCCTTGTTTAGTAGATGGGTACTTGTCTCCTTTCAGGAGTGATTTGAACGCTAGAAAGAGGGATCATGTGGTGTTCACTGTGTGTCTTCCCTCCCCTGCAGTTCTTATCTGTGGACCAGGCACATACTACCTTACAGGTCCATGGTAGCTCTTATTTAACTACTCAGTCCAGTGAGCAGAGAACCAACATTCTGTGTTTTCCTGGCACTCTAACCTTAAATACTAGTTTCTCCTTGTTTTAGCAGTACCCTCATGGTGTGTAGTGCTCTCTCTTGGAAGCCTAATCTAAGGCCTCCAAACACATCCCAGTCTTCTGTGGTCTTACCCAAGTCTTGACACTTAGGGTGTTTTGTAACTGGCTTACTTCCCAATTATGACTATAATACGTAGATGCTTATTTGCTTCTTTAACCTAACATTAAAATGTGAACTTCTAAGGCAGATGCAGTGGCGTGCACATGGAATGCCAGCTACTCGAGAAGGATAACTTGAGCCCAGGAGTTCAAAGCTGTAGTGTGCTATGATCACGCCTCTGAATAGCCACTGTATTCCAGCCTAGACAGCATAGCACAGCTCATCTCTTTATTTTAAACAAAACCAAAAAAAAGCGGCCAGGTGCTTTGGACATGGTCAGAATTCCTCTGAGTTTCCTAGTGGCTTAGTATCTTTGCTGGGACTTGGTGGTCATGCATAAAGAGACATAAAAGTCAGAATAGAAAGCATGCTTTCTGTAATCCCAGTACTTTGGGAGGCTGAGGTGGGCAGATCACTTGAGGTCAGGAGTTCAAGACCAACCTGGCCAACATGTGAAATCCTTTCTCTACTAAAAATACAAACATTAGCTGGGTGTAGTGGCACATGCCTGTAATTCCAGCTACATGGGAGGCTGAGGCAGGAGAATTGCCTGAACCTGGGAGATGAAGTGAGCCGAGGTTGTGCTACTGCACTACAGCCTGGGCAACAGAGAGACTGTCTCAAAAAAAAAAAAAAAGAACATCTTTTTATGTCAATAGACTTCTAAATCTTTTTTAATCACCACATAGTAGTCCATTGCATAGATCCGTCATATATTATTTATCTAACTCATTTTTGTCGGACATTTATTTCTAATTTTTTACCGTTGTAAGTAATCCTGTGGTACACATATCCTCTGTCATTTCCTCAGGGGGACTTACAGAAGTAGAATTGCTAGCTCAAGGCACCATCTGAGTTTCTTTAGTAGCTATAACTATGTGCTTTAAATGTCCCTAAGAGCATATAGGGGCCAGAAAGGCTGCCCACAAATTTTGAAATTTTCCTTGCAATTAGGACTCATTGGCTGCTGGGAATTCAGAGATTTTAAACTGAGTTTTGGGTTTTTATGTTTTGTTGTTTTCTGGTGTTTTTGTGTGTTTATGTAAACTCAGGCCTGGGGATTTTTTATAAGTAATAGGCCTAACTAGAGATGTACTTCCTGTGTACAACCTCATACAGCAGCTTGAGGGAACATATATGACTGACATGAAGGAACCTGCAGTTCTTTTGCTTATATTATTAATAGATGCTAGGTTGTTATTTACTATAGAATGGGTGTCTTTGAGTTTCAAATGAAATTAATTTTCTTGAAAGGTTCATTAATGAAAACAAAGATAGAAAATCGAGAGATCCATGAAATCACCAAGATTGTAAGAATGTGAATTTAGGCTGGGCACGGTGGCTTACGCCTGTAATCCCAGCACTTTGGGAGGCTGAGGTGGGTGGAACACTAGGTCAAGAGATCGAGACCATCCTGGCCAACAGGGTGAAACCCCGTCTCTACTAAAAAAAAAAAAATACAAAAATTAGCTGGGCATGGTGGCATGCGCCAGTAGTCCCAGCTACTTGGGATGCTGAGGCAGGAGAATTGCTTGAACCCAGGAGGTGGAAGTTGCGGTGAGCCTAGATCACGCCACTGCACTCCAGCCTGGTGCCTGGTGACAGAGCAAGACTGTCTCAAAAAAAAAAAAAAAAAAGAATGCGAACTTAAAAGATAAAGCAGAGAACCAAGAGGAGGAATTTGGTAATCCAGCCTGGGCTTGGCATAGACATTAATGTATACACTTCTCAAAATGTGAAATACTTTAAAAGAAAATGCAATTATAATTTGATTTTTTTTTTCTTTTTTCTTTCTAGGTATCTCATTCAGTTGCTAAACTTATATTAGTTAATTTCCACTGGCAAGTTTCAGAGATATTGGACAGGTAAGGTATTTGGGGGGAGGAGAGATAACGTTGCCCATAGCTGCCCTCTCCATGATGATGATTGTTTACCTTTTGGACTATATTCCAATGTGCATAGTATGTTTTTAAAACATTGGATTCTATTTTATATCCTCTTCTCTTAATATTTTGTGAACTTTTCCCCATGTCTTCAGTATATTCTTCTACCCCAGTTTTGTGTTTTTTTTTTTTTTTTTTTTTTTTTTTTTGGGACGGAGCTTCGCTCGTTACCCAGGCTGGAGTGCAATGGCGCGATCTCGGCTCACCGCAACCTCCGCCTCCCGGGTTCAGGCAATTCTCCTGCCCCAGCCTCCTGAGTCGCTGGGATTACAGGCACGCGCCACCATGCCCAGCTAATTTTTTACAGTTTTAGTAGAGACGGGGTTTCACCGTGTTGACCAGGATGGTCTCGATCTCTTGACCTCGTGATCCACCCGCCTCGGCCTCCCAAAGTGCTGGGATTACAGGCTTGAGCCACCGCGCCCGGCTACCCCAGTTTTAATACTAGCACAATATTCTATCATAGATATTCCATACTTTTTCTAAACCTCTATTGTTGGACGGTGAAGTTAATTCAGATTTTCTTTGCCATTGTTAATTTCTAATGAGTATCTTTCTAGATAACACATGCCAACATCTGTTACTTCTTTTGGATACATCAACTTGAGGATTGCATCATAGTACATGTCATATTTTCTTCAGAAAATGTAGGCTACTGGCCATACGTGGTGGCTCAACGCCTGTAATCCCAGGACTTTGTGAGGCTGAGGCGGGCAGATCACCTGCAGTCAGGAGTTTGAAATCAACCTGGCGAACATAGTGAAACACTGTCTCTACTAAAAATACGAAAATTATCCGGGTGTGATGGCACTCCTATAGTCCCAGCTACTCAGGAGGCTGAGGCAGGAGAATCACTTGACCCTGGGAGGCAGAGCTTGCAGTGAGCCGAGATTGTGCCACTGCCCTCCAGCCTGAGAGACAGAGTAAGACTCCATCTCAAAAAGAAAATGTAGGCTGCTTTACCACCACCACCTCTGCCAGCAGCGTATTTGAGTTTTTCATTCCAACTCTCAGAATTAGAGATCTTAAGATACAGACCTTAGAGTCTCAAGATGTAAGTTGTCAGGAAAAAGGGCCCTCCTCTGCATCCTCTGTAGAGCTTTCCTATGCTCACCCGCAGAGGCCTGTGTCCCATCTAGCACAGTATTTCTCATCCTCAGCATTATTGACATTTTAGGCTAGATAACTTTTCGTTGTAGGGGCCTGATCTGTGAGTTGTAGAATGTTTGGCAGCATTCCTGGGGTCTGCCTACTAGAAGCCACACCTCTAAGTCCTCGACAATCAAAATGTCTCTACACATTGTCAAATAACTCCTGGGGAGCAAAATTGCCTCTGGTGAGAAGCATCTAATACCATCCCTGCTTTTTCACACTGCAGTGAGTCTTTCTTTCTTGTATGTTATGATTTTTTTAAAAATTTTTGTTTTGAGACAAAGTCTCACTCTGTCTCCCATGCTGGAGTTCAGTGGCGCGACCTCAGCTCGCTGCAACTTCCACCTCCAGGGTTTGAGCGACTCTCCCGCCTCAGCCTCTCGAGTAGCTGGGATTACCGGCACTTGCCGCCACACCTAATTCTTGTATTTTTAGTAGAATTTAGCTACAGAGGAAGATCATGCCTTTCCTTCTCCAGGCTGAACACAACTGGGAAGGACATACCAGCCGGAGCAGCTCAGCAAAATCAGGAAAGAGCAGATTAGTTCCTGATTCACTAACTGCACTCATGCTCTGTACTCAAGAGTGGAATACATTTAGATGGAATTGCAGATGAGCTTCTGCCTTGCTATTGTACTAATGCTGAAAACTCTGGAAACACATAGGCTCTGGTAATAGGGTATATCTCTCACTACCCAAACTATTTCAGTATAACTCAGGAATGGAGATTTGGATGGCAAAAGATATTTAAAATACTACTGTGGGAATTAGGAATAAAACAGGCCCCTCAATAAGGATAGTGGAGGGAAGCATTCTGACTAGGTAGGGTAAACATAATCCTTTTCTCCTCCAATTCCTGGTATGTCAGAAATTTGTTGACCTGGGCTTTGTATGGCACTTTTATTGCTATGTGATAATTCTGTTTAAATGGAAAATTATTGTAGGTGACTCCTATCACATAATTTTTCTGGAGTTAAATATAGAAAGGAAATTGCTGGCTATAGCATATGTGTATTTTTGGCTTTGCTAGATAATTCCAGGCTGTTTTCCAGAGTGATTTACCACTTTACACTCTCAGTAGTGGTATATAGGTGTTCCTGATATTGTAAGACTTAAAGTTTTGCAGTTTGGTGGATGTAAATGACATCTGATTGTTTTTCATTTTGATATTTAGGAGATTGAGAATCTTTTCAGTGTGTGTGTGTGTGTACATATATATAAGTGTGTGTGTGTGTGTGTGTGTGTGTGTGTGTATATATATATTTTTTTTTTTTTTTTTGAGACAGAGTCTTGCTCTGTCTCTTAGGCTGGAGTGGAGTGCAGTGGTTCAATCCCTGCTCACTTCAGCCTCCACCTCCCAGGTTCAAGCGATCCTCCTGCCGTAGTCTCCCAAGTAGTTGGGATTCAGATGGGGTTTTGTTTCACCATATTGGCGAGGTTGTTCTAAAACTCCTGACCTCAAGTGATCCACCCACCTCATCCTCCTGAAGTGCTGGGATTACAGGCATGAGCCACCATGCCCAGCCTTATACATATAATTTTTTTTTTTTTTGAGATGGAGTCTCGCTCTGTCTTCCAGGCTGGAGTGCAATGGTACAGCCTCGGCTTACTGCAACCTCCACCTCCCAGGTTCAAGCAATTCTCTTGCCTCAGCCTCCCAAGTAGCTAGGACTACAGGGGCATGCCACCACACTTGACTAATTTCTGTATTTTTAGTAGAGTCGGGGTTTTGCCATGTTGGCCAGGTTGATCTTGAACTCCTCACCTCAAGTGATCCTCCTGCCTCAGCCTCCCAAAGTGCTGGGATTACAGGCGTAAGCCACCATGCCTGGCCTAGAAGTTTATATATTGAATCATCTTCCACTTTATGACTTGGCTTTTGACTTTAGTGTTTTCTGATGAATGATGAACTGAGGTTCTTAAATGTAGCATAACTTATCAGGATTTATGTTTTTTTATTTTTCCTTTATATTTCACATTTTCTGTCTTGAGAAAAAAAAGTCTTTATACTGAGATAAAAGGAAGCTTAGTTCTGTGAGAAAGTAGAGGCAAAGTGCTTCATTGTGACCACAAAACATGGTAGTCCTGTTAATGTGCAGGGGTAAAAATGTCTTTAGCTTCTAATTTCCTTCATTTCTGCTTTTTGTTTTGTAGATACAAGTCCAATTCTGCTCAACTGCTCGTTGAGGCCCGAGTTCAGCCTAATCCATCAAAACAAGTGAGTGTCTGCTACTTGAATGAGGCTTCTAATTGCACATGACTCTTGCTGTGGCGTGCAGTGTCATTAAGAACTATCTTTGCTTTGTTTATAGTTCAGTATGCCCACAATATTTGTTCTAATATTGCCTTAAATCTGTTATGGTTTGAAAAGTTTCCTGATAGATAAGGAATAAATAATTGCCTGTCATTGCGCCCTCTCCAGCCTCACTTTCCTCTCTACATTTTCAGCCTGCACTCCATTCCTTCTGGGTGCTTTTGGTGTTTCTGAGATTACCTCATACCTATTCTGTTCTGTTTGTGCCTTCCCTTCCTAGAATGTCCAGACTCTGTCTCCACCTTTGCTTATGGGAAGGGAAGTCACCTTTAAAGACCCCAGTCCAGCCAGGTGCAGTGGCTCACGCCCATAATCCTAGCACTTTAGGAGGCCAAGGTGGGCGGATCACTTCAGGTCACAAATTCAAGACCAGACTGGCCAACATGGTGAAACCCCATCTCTACTAAAAATACAAAAATTAGCTAGGTGTGGTGGTGCATGCCTGTAATCCCAGCTACTTGGGAGGCTGAGGCAGGAGAATCGCTTGAACCTGGGAGCTGGTGGTTGGAGTGAGCCAAGATTGAGCCACTGTACTCCAGCCTGAGTGACAGAGACTTCATCTGAAAAAGAAAAAACAAAAAACAATCTAAGCCACCTCTTTGACAAAGCCTGTCTCCTGGGTCATTCCCCTGGAAACTCACCTAATTATGTCTATAAACCTTTTTTTTTTTTTTTTTTTTTGAAGGTGGAGTCCCCATCTGTTTCTAAGCTGGAGTGCAGTGGTGCATTCTTGGCTCACTGCAGCCTCCACCTCCTGGGTTCACACGATTCTCCTACCTTAGCCTCCTGGGTAGCTGGACTACAGGTGCGTGCCACCACGCCCGGCTAACTTTTGTTTTTTTTTTTTTAAAGATGGGGTTTCACCATGTTGGCCAGGCTGGTCTTGAACTCCTGACATCAGGTGATCCACCCACCTCGGCCTCCTAAAGTGCTAGGATTATAGGCGTGAGCCACTGCGCCCAGCAAGTTTTGTATTTTTAGTAGAGACAGGGTTTCACCATGTTGGCTAGGATGGTCTCCATCTCTTGACTTCGTGATCCACCCACCTCAGCCTCCCAAAGTGCTGGGATTACAGGCGTGAGCCACCATGCCTGGCCTATATCTATAAACTTTTACATGTGCATTGTCGTGATTAACTCATATCGTTTTAACACTTCTACTGTAGATGCTGTATTTAAACAATGCATAGCAATTTCCTGTGTATCTAGGAGCTAAACGAACATTTGTTGAATGTTTTTTATATGAGGACCATGCCAAAAGAGATCTTGGAAGGCAGAATTGGGGCTCAGATCACCACATAATTTCTGCAGCCTCTTAGGACAAAGGTTTCCAGAAACAAAATAGATAAATATGAGAATCCAGTTCTTTTCCTCAACTTGTTTTTTTATATTCCCAGTAAACCAAAAAGAACCTAATGCTCTAGTAACCATTGGTTTGTGGTTTTAGACAAGGTCCCCACATTGTCTTTCTCTGCCAGATTGTGTGGCATGGTATGGATTCTGGAGTTCATGCTCTACAGTTATTTGCCCACATTCTAGAAGAGTTTCTTCCCTAGTCGGTATCTCCACATTCCCTCCCCCTAGATTAATAACATGTGACATCTGGTGTATTATGGATGAGTTGTAACTTGGTAAAGGCTGTAGTATTTTGTGGTTTGGGCACATCGATGTAGTAAAACCACTGTCCTTGACCAGTAAAACTACAATGTTGGCTGTTAGAAGCTTTATAGACTCATCCTCTAATAACCTTTCTGACTGGGTTTCTAGTAGTTGTGAGGGGCAACTCTGCTGTGCTTAACGGGTAATTTACAAAAGAAATCTGGTAGCTTCTAAAAGAAGTTGGACTAAATGACCTCTAAGGACCTTGGCAATTCTGAAACCCTGAATTTTTCGGTCTGCCATTATAAACCATTGTAAGTTATCATTTCAGTCTTCTTTCGGCCTCTGAATCCTAGTGACTTTGCAAGCCCAGCTCAGCTGCTACCTCCTTCAGGAAGCCTTCCTAGTATATACTTTTAGCTTAGCACCCTTGGGACTCAGAGTCCACATATTGCAATTGAGCTTTGATAGTTGTTGCAGGGTAAGGATCACTTCCCATGCACCCAGCTGTATGAGGTACTTTTATGGCCTCCTGCTCCTGACTCCCCTTTGGCTCATGTGGCTCTACTTCTCTCCAGGTTTCCACATCCCATCCCCCT
>NW_022436963.1:584358-605002 GCF_009761245.1 Sapajus apella
TTTTTTTTTTTTTGAGATGGAGTTTCGCTCTTGTTACCCAGGCTGGAGTGCAATGGCGCGATCTCGGCTCACCGCAACCTCCGCCTCCTGGGTTCAGGCAATTCTCCTGCCTCAGCCTCCTGAGTAGCTGGGATTACAGGCACACGCCACCATGCCCAGCTGAATTTTTGTATTTTTAGTAGAGACGGGGTTTCACCATGTTGACCAGGATGGTCTCGATCTCTTGACCTCGTGATCCACCCGCCTCGGCCTCCCAAAGTGCTGGGATTACAGGCTTGAGCCACCGCGCCCGGCCCAAAGTTCCTCTTTAATATCTGGCTTATGTTTGGTCTTCGTGACATACCTTCTGAATTCATATAGCCCCTTAATAGAAGTCATGAGCTGGGAAAACAGAAAATGTTTGAATATTCAGGGCATTCTAATTTGTAGACAGCAACTAAGAGTGTCCTCATTGTTTCCCCTTGGTCTGTTCACAGAGTCATTACCAACTCCAGCTGTGCCCTGGTGCAGACTGCCCCATGGTTATTCGGGTACAGGAGCCTAGAGCTCGCCGAGTACAGTGCAATCGGTGCAACGAGGTCTTCTGGTAAGAGTGAGTGTGAGTGCTGAGCAGCCCTGGGCTTGTGCCCCATCCTCCTCCAAAGCACCACTGCTATTCCATGTGAGTGCAGCACTGGGAGAGGCAGGGTCTCTGAGCCAACAGAGCAGCTGTGCTCCAAGTGGGTAGGTTTGTGCCCAGCATCTCATATTCCACTAGGTGTTCAATACATGCTCAGTCTGGAGACGATGAAGTGTCACAGGTTCTTGGAAAATGTGTTGTGGTTTATGCTACTAAGTCTCATGGCCCAGAGATTGTATGAGGATGTATCTACCTGCATAGCTAATCACATATTACTGTGTTTGAAAGGTACAATCTTCAACATTTTAATCTTTCTCTGTCTTGGTCTTTCTTGGCTAATTTTTATTATTTTTTATTTATTTATTTATTTTGAGATGGGATCTCACTCTGTCATCCATGCTGGAGTGCAGTGGTGCAGTCTCGGCTCACTGCAACCTCCACCTCCTGGGTTCAAGCAATTCTCCTGCCTCAGCCTCCAGAGTAGCTGGGACTACAGGCGAGCACCACCACACCCAGCTAATTTTTTTATTTTTAGTAAAAACAGGGTTTTACCATGTTGACCAGAATGGTCTCCTGACCTCATGATCTGCCTGCCTCGGACTCCCAAAGTGCTGGGATTATAGGCGTGAGCCACCATGCCCAGCCTTCTTGGCTAATTTTTTATAAAACTAAGTCATAAATATATTCTACATCTACTCAGGGTTCACTTGATTCAGTACATATCATGGGGATAACTACAGTTTACTGAAGGCTTACCAGGTGACAGGCACTATCCTCTGATCGCTTTTCCTGCATTATCAAAACTGTATATTACCCTTATAGTCTTTTTTTTTTTTTTTTTTAGACAGAGCCTTGCTCTGTTGCCCAGGCTGGAGTGTAGTGGTGTGATCTCTGCTCATCACAGCCTCTGCCTCCCAGGTTCAAGTGATTCTCCTGCCTCAGCTTTCTGAGTAGCTGGGACTACAGGCACGTGTCACCAAACCTGGCTAATTTTTGTATTTTTAGTAGAGAAGGGGTTTCACTGTGTTGGCCAGGCTGGTCTCGAACTCCTGACCTCATGATCTGCCTGCCTTGGCGTCCCAAAGTGCTGGGATTATAGGCCTGAGCCGCCTGGCCATGACCCTTAAATTCTATGAAGAAATCAAGGTGCAAGGTAAACCTAGTAAATGGTGGAGCCATAATTTAGGCCCAGATCTGTCCTAATCACACTTACCTGGAGTATTCATGATGGGGCTTCAGAGAAACTGCATGGAAGATGTAATGTGTGTGTGCACCTGCATTTCAAGACATTGACACCAAAGGTTAAGAATCACTAATGTGAGTTTGCTCCTTTTTGCCCGTGGACGCCACCGAAGAAGCATCGTTAAAGTCTCTCTTCTCCCTGCGATCATGTCTAAGTCAGAGTCTCCTAAAGAGCCGGAACAGCTGAGGAAGCTCTTCATTGGAGGGTTGAGCTTTGAAACAACCGATGAGAGCCTGAGGAGCCATTTTGAGCAATGGGGAACGCTCACAGACTATGTGGTAATGAGAGATCCAAACACCAAGCGCTCCAGGGGCTTTGGGTTCGTCACGTATGCAACTGTGGAGGAAGTGGATGCAGCCATGAACGCAAGGCCACACAAAGTGGATGGAAGAGTTGTGGAACCAAAGAGAGCTGTCTCAAGAGAAGATTCTCAAAGACCAGGTGCCCACTTAACTGTGAAAAAAAAATTCATTGGTGGCATTGAAGAAGACACTGAAGAACATCACCTAAGAGATTATTTTGAATAGTATGGAAAAATTGAAGTGATTGAAATCATGACTGAGAGAGGCAGTGGCAAGAAAAGGGGCTTTGCCTTTGTAACCTTTGATGACCATGACTCCGTGGATAAGATTGTCATTCAGAAATACCATACTGTGAATGGCCACAACTGTGAAGTTAGGAAAGCCCTGTCAAAGCAAGAGATGGCTAGTGCTTCATCCAGCCAAAGAGGTCGAAGTGGTTCTGGAAACTTTGGTGGTGGTCATGGAGGTGGTTTCGGTGGGAATGACAACTTTGGTCGCGGAGGAAACTTCAGTGGTCGTGGTGGCTTTGGTGGCAGCCGTGGTGGTGGTGGATATGGTGGCAGTGGGGATGGCTATAATGGATTTGGTAATGATGGAGGCAATTTTGGAGGTGGTGGAAGCTACAATGATTTTGGCAGTTACAACAATCAGTCTTCAAATTTTGGACCCATAAAGGGAGGAAACTGGAGGCAGAAGCTCTGGCCCCTATGGTGGTGGTGGCCAATACTTTGCCAAACCACGAAACCAAGGTGGCTATGGTGGTTCCAGTAGCAGCAGTAGCTATGGCAGTGGCAGAAGATTTTAATTAGGAAACAAAGCTTAGCAGGAGAGGAGAGCCAGAGAAGTGACAGGGAAGCTACAGGTTACAACAGATTTGTGAACTCAGCCAAGCACAGTGGTGGCAGGGCCTAGCTGCTACAAAGAAGACATGATTTAGACAAATACTCATGTGTATGGGCAAAAAACTCGAGGACTGTATTTGTGACTAATTGTATAACAGGTTATTTTAGTTTCTGTTCTTTGGAAAGTGTAAAGCATTCCACCAAAGGATTTTAATGTAGATTTTTTTTCTTTTTCTTTTTTTTTTTTTTTTGTTGTTGTTGTTGTTGTTTTTCATTTTAAATTAGGCAGCCCCAGGATTACAGCAGATTCAGAGAGAGAGACTTTGTAGTTGTTCTTTATCCTTGTGTCCCACTTTATCAACTCCTTTCCCTGGGTATCTGCCTGAGGGCCTTTTCAAACAAAAATTGAAAATATGGAAGCCTAGCCCAACATATTGGAGTGTCTTTCTTTTCTGTTTTAAATTTCAGGGTCATCAGATGTATCATGACCCTACAGATTTTGCAGGTTCTGGCATTTGTGCATCCTTGTGTGCACGTCTGGCTGGGAGATCAGATGAGACTCCCAGAAGTGGATCGCAGTCCTGCCTTAGGTCTGAACTAAGGAATCCTTCTCAGAGTACCTCACCATGCCCTTTGAGAGTCATAGCCCTGTGTTTGACATCTGGGGGCTGATAAACAAGATGTTTAAACAGAAATATATATATTTTTTAAGACAGAGTCTTGTTCTGTCACTAGGAACCAAACTGGAGTGCAGTGGTGCAATCTCGGCTCACTGCAACCCCTGCCTCCCGGGTTCAAGCAATTCTCCTGCCTCAGCCTCCCGAGTAGCTGGGACTACAGGCACACACCACCATGCCCAGCTAATTTTTGTATTTTTTAGTAGAGATGGGGTTTCACCATGTTGGCCAGGATGGTCTCGATCTCTTGACCTCATGATCCACCCACCTTGGGCTCCCAAAGTGCTGGGATTACAGGCGTGAGCCACTGCGCCTGGCCAGAAGTATATATATATTTTTAAGAGACATGGTCTCTCTGTGTGGCCAAGGCTAGAGTACAGTGAAGTGATGGTCGCTCACTGCAGCCTCAAACCCCTGGGCTGAAGCGTGCCTTAGCCACCCAAGTAACTGGAACTACAGGTGTCCAGCCAATTTTTTTAAATTTGTTGTAGGGGTCAGGCGCAGTGGCTCACACCTGTGACCCCAGCACTTTGGTAGGCCAAGGTGGGCAGATCACCTGAGGTCAGGAGTTCAAGACTAGCCGGGCCAACATGGTGAAAGCCTGTCTCTACTAAAAATACAAAAAATAGCCAGGCGTGGTGGCAGGCACCTGTAATCTCAGCTACTCAGGAGGCTGAGGCAGGAAAATCACTTGAACCTGGAAAGCAGACGTTGCAGTGAGCTGAGATCATGCCATTGCACTTCAGCCTGGGTGACAAGAGCAAAACTCCGTCTCAAAAAAAAAAAAAAAAAAAATTGTAGAGACAAGGTCTCCTTATTTCCCTATGTTGGTGTCAAACTCCTGGTCTAAAGCAGTCCTCCCACCTTGGCCCACAAAGTGCTGAGATTATAGGTGTGAACTTCTGCACCTGGTCAACAGATTTTTTTTTGTTCTTTTTGAGACAGGGTCTCTCTCTTTTGCCCACACTGGAGTGCAATGATACGAACATAGCTCACTGCATCCTTGACCTCCAGAGCTCAAGTGATCCTCCTTCCCTAGACTCTCTAGTAGCTGGGACTACAGGCACATAACACCACACCTGGATAATTTTTTATTTTTTTGTAGAGATGAAGTCTCATCATGTTGCCCAGGCTGGTTTCAAACTCCTGGGCTCGAGCAGTCCTCCCACCTTGGCCTCCCAAAGTGCTAGGATTACAAGCATGAACCACTGCACTCAGCCTATAGACACATTTCATTTGTGCATGTTAGAGCATGTCTATAAGGACTTAAATGAAAAGACATTCATGCAGCTGTTTCAGTATAATCCTAGGAAAGTAAAGGTCCCATAGGCCTTGAGAGATAACTTTATCTATTTGAAAAGCTCTAGGCTGGGCATGGTGCCTCACACCTGTAATCCCAGCACTTTGGGAGCCCAAGGTAGGTGGATCACTAACTAGGTCAAGAGATCAAGACCATCCTGGCCAACATGGTAAAACTCCATCTCTACTAAAAATACAAAAATTAGTTGAGTGTGGTGCCACACACCTGTAGTCCTAGCTACTTGGGAGGCTGAAGCAGGAGAATCGCTTGAACCCGGGAGACGGAGGTTGCAATGAGCCGAGATCGTGCCACTATATGCCAGCCTGGCAATGGAGTGAGACTCTGTTTCAAACAAAAAAAAAAACAACTCTAATTCATGATTTGTTGGTTTGGATAAAAGGAAAATTTTAAACATGGGACCCTGACTTAATGAATATTTGAATGTTTTTCTTTTCCAATTTTTAAGTTTCAAGTGTCGTCAGATGTATCATGCACCCACAGACTGCGCCACTATCCGGAAATGGCTCACCAAGTGTGCAGACGACTCTGAAACAGCCAACTACATTAGTGCTCACACTAAAGACGTAAGGACCATATTTTACCTCTCATGGATCTGCCCTCTTTAGTGGTGCCCAGGGCCTTGCCTTGGAGATTTGCCATCTGAGAACAGAATACTCAGAGCCCCAGGGCCCATCCTGAGGACTGGGGGTTGAGGACCCTCACGCAGAGTTGGCAGCTTTTAGCAGTTTATCATCAGATGCATTGGGTGCATTTTTAAAAATTATGAAATGCCAAAATTCCAGGAAAGTTTGACCCAAAGGGGGAACTAATTAGAAGAGAGCTAATTATGATTGAATGCCTACCAGCCGTTAACAGCCTTGGGAAGGAGGTGGTTAATAGCCACACCTGGTGCATCGTAAGGCTGTAATAATGCAAGCCCAGACCTGCACAATACTCATTTTGAAGTTTTCCATGGGAAAATATGGCCTGCAGGCTCTAGAGGCCACTGTACCCTTTGTCAGTCAGTCACCGAGTTAGTGCACTCACAAGCTCGGCTGTAATAACGACATCATTAAACATAGTCTACTTCACAGCAGTGTAAGATCACAGAATCAGATTGGTCTCTGCATTGCTGCCTCAGGTTGCTGGCATCTCTCAAATGAGAGAGAGGAGCTTTAGATGTGGATTCCTTGCCCTCTTCTCGAAGCAGAAGTCCAGGCAAGCTGACAAGGACTGAATCAATTGCGGCAGCTCCTGTGCTTCCTTGGCAGTCCTCTCAAGTAGGCAGGCTTTCTGCTGATTCAGCCTGTGCTTAATCTGAGCAGCTTCATGGCAGGGGCAGATGTTGGAAGACTTAGTGGGGCTCAGCTGGTGCTTGAAATGTTTCAAAGCCAAATATGCTGACCTCATTTCCTTGAATTGCTGTTCCAGCCTCAGTGACCTGCCACATTTAAGTGAGATGCTCCTCCCCAGAAGTGCTCACATGATGAGCGACTGGGCACAGGTGCCAGGAGCTTTGTATAATTTGTCTTAAAACCAGCCCAGTGGTGTATGAGCCTAATGGCACCCTTCTGTCTCCCCAGTGTCCCAAGTGCAACATCTGCATTGAGAAGAATGGAGGCTGCAATCATATGGTAAGCAGAAGCCTGTATACTTTGCATGTGTGACATGGAGACTTTGGTCAGTGTGCCCTTAACATGTTCTCTTCTGTTTCCCTCTGACAGCAATGCTCCAAATGTAAACACGGTGAGTTCCAAGCTTGGTATGTAAGGCCCAGTGGCATTTTCTTGTGCTTGGGTCTTCGTTACTATTTAAGTGAGTACTTCTGCCCTGAAATGACAAAACATAGAAGAGCCTCAGTCACTTAGAGTCACAATAACTGGCATAAAGTAGCTTATTTTATTTTATTTTTTGGTCCCTCTTATAACCCCATTACTATCTTGCTAACACATATAGTCAGAAGTCAAGTTTGGGATAATCCTCATGATCCTCAGTCATCCAAGAAGATGATTTCAGGGTATTGCTTTCATTCTTTTTGCCAAGGCTGGTAAGTAGCTTGAGGCTTATCTGTGCTACCTTAGAGATACCTTTACCAGAGGTAGTAAAATAATGGTTTTCCCTTGCTGTTTTACAAAGTTTATAGAGGGAGTTTTGATTTAGCGTTTCAGACCTCCTTTATCGATCAGGAGTAGTTTATATAGCTAGAACCAATTGGTTTTGCATGCCTTCCTGCCAGGTCAACTGAAGAAACAGAATCCGTTAAAGTAGAAAATATGTCCAAGTAGGTCTCCTACACAGCTGCTTTGATGCTCATCAGGAGCCCCTGAGAGTTTCTACTTTTTTTTTTTTTGGAGACAGAGTCTCTCTCTGTTGCCCAGTGATTCTCTTGCCTCAGCCTCTTGAGTAGCTGGGATTACAGGCATGTGCCACCACACCCAGCTAATTTTTGTATCTTTAGTAGAGATGGGTTTTGCCACGTTGGCCAGTCCTGATCTCAGGTGATCCACCTGCCTTGGCCTCCCGAAGTGCTGAGATTATAGGAGTGAGCCACTGTGCCCAGCCGAGAGTTTATCTTTGTAAGGGCCTGTGTAAATGCTATTCCCGGGAGCCCTCTTTTCTTTTTTCTCTTTTTCTTTTGTGACAGAGTCTCTGTCACTCCCAGGCTGGAGTGCAGTGGCATAATCTCAGCTCATTGCAACCTCTGCCTCCCAGGTTCAAGCAGTTTTCCCATCTCAGCCTTCTGAGTAGCTGGGATTACAGGTGCCCACCACGTCTGGCTAGTTTTTTGTATTTTTAGTAGAGAGGGGGTTTCGCCATGTTGGCCAGGCTGGTCTCAAACTCCTGACCTCAGGTGATCCACCTGCCTCGGCCTCCCAAAGTGCTGGGATTAAAGTCGTGAGCCCCCGTGCCTGGCCCTTTTTTTTTTTTTTTTTGGAAAGATGGAGTTTTGCTCTTGTCACCCAGGCTGGTGTGCAGTGGTGTGAACCTATCTCCCGGGTTCAAGCGATTCTCCCTCAGCCTCACCAGTAGCTGTGATTAGAGGCGCCGCCACCACGCCTGGCTGATTTTTGTATTCTTAGTATAGATGGGATTTCACCATGTTGGCCAGGCTGGTCCCAAACTCATGACCTCAGGTGATCCGCCTACCTTGGACTCCCAAAGTGCTGGATTACAGGCATGTGCCACCACACCCAGCCCCAAGACCCCTCTTAATCAGAGTGGTCATAGCAGCGTCTTAGCAACATTGACTCCACAGTGCCAAACGAAGATAGGCCATAGGTAGTGGCATATTTCTGTGGGTCCACACTCTTTCTCTTTTTCTATGTATATATCAGAGAGGGAAGTGTATCATAGACTTAGAACAATGCTAAAGACACATACAGTTTAAAGAATAATGACAAACACCCCAGCACCCAGTACATTTCTAGTGCCTAAGAAGCCCCCTGGGTGTCCCACTCAGAGTTAACTGCCATTTCATGAGAATCACTTGAACCCAGGAGGCAGAGGTCACAGTGAGCTAAGATCGTGCCACCGTACTGGCTAATTTTTTTTTTTTTTAAGTAGAGATGGGGGTTTCACCATGTTGGCCAGACTGGTCTTGAACTCCTGACCTCAGGTAATCCACCCTCCTTAGCTTCCCAGAGTGCTGGGATTACAGTTGTAAGCTACTGCGCTCAGCCAAAGCAGAATAATTCTGAGTATGAACTACTGCATAGCTTTTGGTTTTATAGAAATGTGTTCTTTGCCAGGCACATTCCTCGTATGTGTAATCCCAGCACTTTGGGAGGCAGAAATGGGCAGATCACTGAATGTTGGGAGTTTGAGACCAGTCTGGCCAACATGGTGAAACCCCATCTCTATTAAAAATACATAAATTAGCCAGGAGTGTTGGCGGGTGCCTGTAATCCCAGCTACTCTGGAGGCTGAGGCAGGAAAATCGCTTGAACCTGAGAGGAGGTTGCAGTGAGCTGAGATCGCACCACTGCACTTCAGCCTGGGGGACAGAGTAAGACTCCGTCTCAAAAAGAATAGGAAATGTGTTCTTTAAAATAGAAAAAAAGGGGAAAAAGCCTTTATTGTTAGCTTCATATACAAATACCTTTGTAGGACGAGTGTGATGGTAGGAAGCAGTCGGGAGGTCAGTTTTTACTGATGATGTGTGTTGAGACAGTCAGGTGGTCCTCAATTGGACAAGTTCCTGCTTCTCATTGTGGCATTGACATAGCAGACCAGTAGTCTGTATGGTTAGCATCTGCCTGTGTTGGATTAATAAGGCACATGCCACATGTGCTGATGGAGTAGAAATTATCCATAGGCGGCCCATGGAGTGGCTCATGTCTGTAATCCCAGCACTTTGGGAGGCCTAGGTGGGCAGATCATGAGGTCAGGAGTTCGAGACCAGCCTGGCCAACATGGTGAAACCCTGTCTCTACTAAAAATACAAAAATTAGCTGGGCGTGGTGATATGTGCCTATAATCCCAACTACTTGGAGAATTGCTTGAACCAGGGAGTAAGAGGTCGCAGTGAGCTGAGATTGCGCCATTGCACTCTAGCCTAGCAACAGAGCGAGACTCTGTCTCAAAAAAAAAAAAAGAAATTATCCATAGGCTATTGTTCATATCAGCAAGTATAGGCTACAAGGACAGTAGGATGTGATAGGGATGAGAGGTGCACATTCCTTCTGGAAAGAGGCACCCTTGCAAAGTTCTTTTCAGGTGACCACTTTGGAGCTGGGTCTGTCTGTCTCACTCTGCCTGTGGAGGAAAGTGGAGTTGTCTTGTAGATGTAAATGACTTTTCTCTGTTCTGCACAGACTTCTGCTGGATGTGTCTAGGAGATTGGAAGACTCATGGCAGTGAATACTATGAGTGCAGTCGTTACAAGGAGAATCCTGACATTGTGAACCAGAGCCAACAAGCCCAGGCAAGGGAAGCCCTCAAGAAGTACTTATTCTACTTTGAGAGGGTAGGTATCCTCTTCTGTACCTCCCCCAACAGGGTTGGCGTCTTCCACTTGGCCTGTTGGGGTGGGATTCCCATGGACTGGTAGCCAGAGCCAGCCTGTACACATAGAAGTCAGTGAATGGAGCTCCTGCGGTATCCCTGGGTGCTGCCTGTATAGATGTGCCTTTCAAGCTCTACAGGGTATCCCCAGCCAACAGGGAAGGACCTGGTACTGACCTTGGTTGAATGATGAATTATTATTTTCTTTTTTTTTGAGACGGAATCTCGCTCTGTTGCCCAGGCCAGAGTGCAGTGGCATGATCTCGGCTCACTGCAACCTCCGTCCCCCCAGGTTCAAGTGATTCTCCTGCCTCAGCCTCCTGAATAGCTAGAACTACAGGCGCCTGCCACCATGCCTGGCTAATTTTTGTAATTTTTAGCAGAGACAGGGTTTCGCCATAATGGCCAGCTGGTCTTGAACTCCTGACCTTGTGATCTGCCCACCTTGGCTTCACAAAGTTCTGGGATTACAGATGTGAGCCACTGCGCCCAGCCAAATGATTGGTTGAAGGACAGTGAAGGGCCATCAGACAGTCTTTTACATCTAGTGCCATTTTTTTTTTCTTTTTTCTACATTTTAAATTTTTATTCATTTTTTTCTTTTTGTCCTCACAATCTGTTCCCATAGTATCATCTTAGTAGTCAGATTTAGAAACAGATTAGTAATCTTAGTAGTAGAAACAGGTTTGGAAAGCTGTTTCTCCTTTCTGAAGGAGCCCTTCAGAAGCCCAAAGAGCACAGTAGACCATCAGGGGCCTAGCTTTGCATAGTCCTCAGGGCTGGAGTCCCATTGCCCCAGAAGGGTAGTGTGATCTGGCAGGCATACAGCTGCTCTGGACAGGTTAGAAGGATGGCTGAAGAAGACCTGCTCCTGCACTCATTCTTCATAAGTTAGAGGAGTCTGTGGCCATGTCCTGCCAGCAAGGTGTTTATCCTCAACTCCTGTGTAGACCTCTGCACCTTCATGGGACTCCTGTGGTTTTCTCCTTCCTTCTGTGCCCTGTAGTGGGAAAACCACAACAAAAGCTTGCAGCTAGAGGCACAGACATACCAGCGGATTCACGAGAAGATTCAGGAGAGGGTCATGAACAATCTGGGGACATGGATCGACTGGCAGTACCTACAGAATGCTGCCAAGCTCTTGGCCAAGGTATCTACCACTTCACTCATCCTATCCCTGGTCCAGTGCCTGGCCCCATCAGGCACAGACCTCTGAAGGTGGGAAGCCCTGTTGGGAGAGGGTATTTTAGCACCCTGTGCAGCCTCCCATGCTTCTGCTTGTGGACCCACATCTTCATTTGCTGTGCCCATCAAGGACCCAGTTGTCTGCTGGATGTCCGAGGGATTTCTAAGAGTGTTGCACTGCCTCTGCCTTCAGGGAAAACTAGAGCCCTTTACTTCTCCTTTGTCCTGTGTATTCATCACTCCAAAGGAAAATAAAAGATTCTCTGAAGGGTTGGGCATGGTGGCTGACACCTGTAATCCCAGCACTTTGGGAGGCTGAGGCAGGCGGATCAGTTGAGGTTAGGGTGGATCACTTGAGGTCAGGAGTTTGAGACCAGCCTGGCCAACATGGTGAAATCCCATCTCTACTAAAAATACAAAAATTAGCTGGATGTGGTGGCACATGCCTGTAGTCCCAGCTACTTGGGAGGCTGAGGCACGAGAATCCCTTGAACCTTGGAGGCAGAGGCTGCAGTGAGCCAAGATCATGCCGTTACACTCCAGCCTGGGCAACAGAGCAAGACTCTGTTTCAAACAAAAAAGATTGGGCACAGTGCCTGTGATCCCAGCACTTTGGAAGGCCAAGGCAGGTGAATTGCTTGAGCCCAGGAGTTTGAGACCAGCCTAGGCAACATGATAAAACACTGTCTCTACAAAAAAATACAAAAATTAGCCTGGTGTGGTGATGCACACCTGTAGTCCCAGCTACTTGGAGGATCACTTGAGTCTGGGAGGCAGAGGTTGCAGTGAGTGGGGATTGCACCACTACACTCCAGCCTGTGCAACAGAGCGAGGCCGTTTCAAAAAAAAAAAAAAGAGAGAAGAGATTGCCTTTGGGTAAGCATTGAGACAGATGTGTGGACTCTGATTGAGGCAGCTGCTGGTAATTAGTTTGTAAAAGAAAGTCTGGGTGTTCTGTGACCATTGTTTTTGTTTTTTCCCCATGTATTTTCCCAGTTCATCCTCTATTTGGCTTAGTATCATTTCTTTCAGGCCCATACCTATAGAGCTAGGCTAATTTGCATGCTAGGGGTAGGAATTGTAAGAGCCACCTGAGATGCAGGTAGCTTAGAATCACGGACACAGGTCCCTTCTCTTCTCTCCTGTTGCAGTGTCGATACACCCTGCAATACACTTACCCGTATGCATATTACATGGAGTCTGGACCCAGGAAGAAGCTGGTAAGGCAAAGCAATTTTTCTCCTCTGTCCTATTAGCCTTAAAGGTGCCCTTCTTTACCAGCACATTGCAGGACAGTGAAGACCAGACCGTGGTCATTAGGAAGGCAAATTTAAAACAATACTGTTTAATTGCAAAATTCCACTTCTACTTTTGGGCACTTCCAAACTAGATCTAAGGTACTGTTGTTTTGCATAATATAAGGCACATGTACCTAATCCTCTGAACAACTATATTTAAAGGGCGATTGGCTAAAAAGGTCTCTGGTCGTGTGGGAGGCTAGTGCCCATGCTTGGGAGGGATATTTAGCGCATATCCTTAAGATATATTTGACTGTTTGTTTTATACCTTGTTTAATTCTTCATCTTAGAGTTGAATTTGGATATGAATTTATTGTTATTAACGATAATAAATGTTAATAAACTAGTAATTCACATTTTTGTTTAAATCTTAGAAAACAGAGAAGCATTTACATTGTCCAGAAAGAAGTTACCACTGTCAACATTTTCCAGCCGTTTAAAATTAATATTGTGTGCCAGGCGTGGTGGCGCGTGTCTGTAGTCCCAGCTACTCGGGAGGCTGAGGCTGGAGGACCTCTTGAGTCCAGGAGTTCTGGGCTGTAGTGCGCTATGCCGATCGGTTGTCCGCACCAAGTTCGGCATAAATATGGTGACCTCCTGGGAGCGGGGGACCACCAGGTTGCCTAAGGAGGGGTGAACCGGCCCAGGTCGGAACAGGAGCAGGTCAAAACTCCTGTGCTGATCAGTAGTGGGATCACGCCTGTGAATAGCCACTGCACTACAGCCTGGGCAACATAGCGAGACCCTGTCTCTTAAAAAAAAATTAAAAAATACTGTGTATATAATCAAGGTTATGTAAAACTATATATTTTTTTTTTTTTTTTTTTAAGACAGAGTTTCACTCTTGTTGCTCAGGCTGGAGTGCAATGATGTGATTTTGGCTCACCGCAACCTCTGCTTCCTGGGTTCAAGTGATTCTCCTGCCTCAGCCTCCCGAGTATCTGGGATTACAGGCATGCACCACCACACCCCACTAATTTTTTATTTTTTATTTTTAGTAGAGACAGACTTTCAGTTGGTCAGGCTGGTCTTGAACTCCTGACCTCGTGATCCTCCCGCCTCAGCCTCCCAAAGTGCTGGTATTACAGGCATGAGCCACCGTGCCCAGCAACATTTTATTTTTGTAACAATTTATTGTTATAGCTGTCATGATTTACCTGTCTGGTAAATACCATTTTGTTAATGGTTACATAAATGTGCTATTACTTGGTTGTACCATCACTTGGGACATTTATTCTTTCTTTTTTTTTTTTTTGCTGTAAATAGGACATTCAGAAACGTTTTTGTGCATAAAGCTGTATCTTCTTAGATATATAATTACTAAATCAGTAATTAAATTTGAATATTTTTAAGGCTCTTGATTTGCAGAAGGAAAAAAAATGAAATGATAGTATCTGAGAATATTCGTTTGACTTATTTTTTACAGCATCCGTTCCCTTTCATATTGGGAGCATTCTCTTTAGTGGCTTAAATTTTTCCCCTTCTTTTGGAAGTGTGGAGGATAGAGTTAACCTTTTGCAGGTGAAGGGTGAGTGTGGCCTTGCTGTTTGGATAGCCTTTTTTTTCGATTCTGGCTCTGGGAACATGGAATAACAGCACTTTTTGAGGACACTATCAGGATTGTCTGTAGTTTCTGTGAGCCTGAGGTGTTACGTGTGTCCCACCTCCCCCACCCCCATCTATATAGGCCCTGCCCTACCCATAGCCCACTGACCTTTTGACCCTCCTGCTCTGCCTATGCAGTTTGAATACCAGCAGGCTCAGCTGGAGGCTGAGATTGAAAACCTCTCATGGAAAGTGGAACGGGCAGACAGCTATGACAGAGGGGTAAGTGCCTACTGTCCTCTTGGATTCTATATTGCAGGTAAAGAAGGACTGGCATGCTAATAGGTGACAGGGTTGTTGGTTTGTGCACTGGAAGCTGCTACTAAGAATGGGAAGGGCAGTGCTTTTGACTCCTTGGAGGCCCTGGAGGGTGTTTGCGGCTTTGTCTACTTCTTGCTCCCAGGCCTGGGCCATGCAAGCAGACACCTTGTTTCTGTGATGCAGGACTTGGAGAACCAGATGCATATAGCGGAGCAGCGGAGGAGAACCCTGCTGAAGGATTTCCATGACACCTAAGTTGGGATGTGGATGTGCTGGGGTGAGGAAGATGTGGCTGCAAGGTCTCCCAGCTGCTGTACTGCATGCTGTAGGCTCTGCCTTTCATGACCCCAGGCGACAGCCAGGGCCCCACTCCTGAGAGACACTGGCAACACCTCTTAGTTGATTTCTGTTTTTTTTCTCTTTTCACTTTTTGTTTCTACCAGGGTAGAGGCCATGTTGAACTGGCCTCTTTTCAGGACTTTTATTTCCCCCTGGATGGTTGTTGGGAGGGAGGGAAAGTGTTTTCTGAATGGCTATTATTAGTATTAGATCATTACAACTTATGTAACTTTCAAAGGTTGTACAATTATACAAAGAAAAAAAAAAGGCAAACTCTATAGGATAACACAGAGCCCTTTTTGAAAATAAATTGGCGTTGGAGTGTTTTACCCTCTAGCTGTTTTACTTAGAATGTAACATATGTTGCCTACCCACCTCAAAATGTCTGTACTACAAGAGGGCCCTGGGCCTCTGCTTTCCATATTCACATTTGTTTGGCTGGAGTTGGAGTCCCAAGGGAAGAGCATGGGTGGCAGATGGTAGGGAATTGAACTGGCCTGTGCAATGGGCACAGAGCACAAGGAGTCACAGCATGTCTTCTGCCTTACCGTGGCAGTATGGAGACGGTCCAGAACACGGTCTTCTTGCCATGTGGTGTTGTTGTCTCTGGTGGTGCTGCATGTCTGTGGCTCACATTTATTCTTGAAACTGAGGTTTAGCGGGATCTGGCTACTGGGGCTAGAGCCCACAGCAGAATGGAGGTGGGCCGGTGGCCCTCCAAACTAGGGGACATAGGTCCAGCACAGTGTTTTCCTTTTGTCTCCTAAAGATAGGGATCTACTTTTGAAGGGAATTGTTCCTCCCAAATAAATTTGCTTTACCTTGGTCCTTTCTTTTTTGCCAGTATTCAAGTGGTATAGCTCTGAGCAGGTTCATACTTGGCCATACCTCACACTGTCTTGCTGCATTCTCCTCTGGCAAACATCAAGGTCAGAATTCAGCATAGCCTTCCTTAGGGCACTGGCCTTCCTGACATGGGGGCCAGGTTTGCACAAGTTATTTTCATGTTACCTAGAGTGTGCCCAGAGGCTGCCCTGAGGCTGAGGTGTATTCCCCCTTGCCTGGTTCCAGCTGTCAGAGGATACCATCCATCCTGGGGTCTGGGAGTCCAAGGCCACGGGACTCCTTGGTTTGTGGTCCCAGATCCTGTACTAGGAAGGTCTGGTCAGAGGAACAGACCAGCTTTTGCACAGTGAAGTGCAAGGGAGCAGGTAGTTTGCCTGGTGTCCTACCTATCCTGAATCTGGTACTGGGGGGCCTTTGAAAAGTTAGATCTGTGATCTCTGAGGTTTTTGTGGCTTTGTTCAGTGCTTCCACTCTAGGCCAGGCAGAGCAGTCTGTACTGTACCAGGCCTGCTTGACCTCCAGGGAGAGCTAATACAGAGATCTGTGAATATTGTGATAGAAATTCTTTGATATTCATACATTTCACCTGCAAGTCAGCAATTTCCCAGTTACCATGTGAGCTATAAAACAGAGCCATTCTTGAAGACAAATGATAGCTGTAATTCTTGGAATCATGAGGTCCATGGCTAGTTGGAGGTTCCCTTTCTCCCTTCTCAGGTTTTGTCTCTTCCTGTGTTCCCAGCAAGGAAAGGACTGTGGGGTGGATTGGGAGAACAAATTAGGAGTATAGCAAATGAACCCAGAATGGAACAGTGGGGGGCTGTGAACGAGGAGAGGACCTGCTGCAGGACCTAGAGGTCAGGTATGAATGGTGTGTTGGCACAAGGAATAAATATCCTGGCGTCTGGAGCCTTTACTTCTCCATCAAGTCCTTCCTGTGATACCACCGTGGCACAGTATCTGAGTTGCAGCTCTGCACCCTGAATCACACCCTGGGCATTGTCTGGGCTGTAGGGCTACTGGATTCTGCACTTGTGTGCAGCTGTGGCCCTGGATGCTGGAGCTGCAGGGTTTTCTGTGCTCAGTCTGTAGCCTGTAGCTCTTGGCCTGTGTAGAGCCGCCTCCTGTGCCCCAAGTAAGTGGCTGTCGTTTGTTAACATCATCAGGAAGATGGGAAAGGTCAGGCAGAATTTTTCTGCCCTACAAAGGGCAGAAGAGAAGGGACACAGTATTTTCATGAATTTACCATATCTATTTGTTTTTCTTCAAAGAAAAAGTTAATTGAGGCAATGTCATCTGCTCAAAGTTGAGTGGTTTATTCACAATAAACTAAGTTTCTGATTATAAAAATGTGTCTAGAGTCTTTATTCATGGGGTCTAGGTAGTCTTCTGAGCCCATAGGGGTCTGGCCAGTGAACACCAGAGGAGTACCTTCCTATCAGTCAGCCCCTTCCAGAGGGCTGTGGAGGCCCCACTGGCCAAATTCATCTCTGTTTTCCCTTTCTGGCTGTCAGTGGGGAGGGCACCTGTAAGCGATCCCAGTGGATGAAAGTAGAAAATCCTGGCAGTTTTCAGTTCTCGTCTCCCTCCCTGTGTACAGGCTGAATCATTCCCCAACACAAACAGATCCCAGGGTTGTAGTAGAGTACTGATATAAATGTCCCAAACCCCCCATTCTGAGATCTCTGGGCCTCTCTAAAGCAGACATGGGAGTGTAGGGCTGTGGAGTATGGCAGGACAAACTCGCTTCATGGGAGTCCTAAGGCTTATGAAGAGACAGCTTGGGATAGAAACTGAAGTGTGGAGTATAACCTCAAGAGTGAAAGACAGGAAATGGGGTTTGGATTGATTAAGGGGACCACATTTGTGGTGTCAGGAGTGGCAGCAATGTCAATGTTAGGTAGCTCGAGGGTAAAGTGGAGGCTCAATAACTGTCGGCAGCATGCACAGGGTATCTGTGGCCAGAAGAGGCCTCATACATTGCCAGTCTGAACTCCACAGCTCTTCCTGTGGACCTCAGGTGTGCCAACCCCCATGCTTGGCACCTGGGCATGCAGTAGTATGCAAGTGATGCTTGTGCTCTACCTTCCAGGAGCCTCCAGTCCATGGGGGACACAGAAGGAATTGGTCACTAGTGAGTGTTTTTTGTTTTGTTTTGATAGTCTCACTCTATCACACAGACTGGAGTACAGTGGCATGATCTCTGCTCTCTGCGGCCTCCACTTTTGGACTCAAGTGATCATTCCGCTTCAGCCTTCTGAGTAGCTGGGACCAGTGTATGCCACCACACTCACCTAATTTTTGTATTTTTTTGTAGAGACAGGGTCTTGCCGTGTTGTCCAGACTGGTCTTGAACTCCTGAATTCATGCTATCTTCGCAAAGTGCTGGGATTACAAGCATGAGCCATCGTTTCCAGCCCACTAGTGAATGTTTTTACTGGAGCAGCAAGGCCAGTAGCAAAGGATCACCCATGCACAAGACCACTCCTGCAGATCAGTGGGGCAGGATACTATGGCCTTAAGAGACAAAGAGCACCTTCTAGCGAAGTCAAGAGGAGAGATTTTCCATGTAGTCCCCAGGGGTTCACACAGTAAGTACCTGAGCATCTTCTGTATAACAGGCTTTATTTGGGGCACTGAGGACCCAGCCACCAATGAGCAGGATAGAAAGGGGTAGAAGCGGAACCAGCTTCTGTCCTCACAAGATAATCACACTAATGTTAACTGAGAACATACCCATTTAGTCCTCACAGCAACACCTTGAGGTAGGTGCTGTCATCATCACATTACACAGCCATTTAAAATGAGAGCTAGGGACCCAGCTTGGTGACTCAGCCTGTAGTCCCAGCACTTCAGGAGGCTGAGACAGAACTGCTTGAACCCCAGGAGTTCATGGCCAGCCTGGACGACATAGGGAGACCTGTTTATACAAAAAAAAAAAAATTAGCTGGGCATGGTGGTAGACACCTGTAGTCCCAGCTACTTGTTAGGCTGAGGTAGGAGGATTGCTTGGGCCTGGTGAGTAGGTGCTGCAGTAAGCCGTGATCACACCACTACACTCCAGCCTGGGTGACAGAGCAAGAACCCTGTCTTAAAAAATAAAAAACTAGGCCGGGCACGGTGGCTCACACCTGTAATCCCAGCACTTTGGGAGGCTGAGGTGGGCAGATCACGAGGTCAAGAGATTGAGACCATCCTGGCCAACATGGTGAAACCCTGTTTCTACTAAAAATAGAAAAATTAGCCGGGTGTGGTTACATGCACCTGTGTTCCCAGCTACTCAGGAGGCTGCACCAGAAGAATTGCTTGAGCCCAGGAGGCAGAGGTTGCAGTGAGCCGAGATTGCGCCACTGCACTCCAGCCTGGTGACAGCAAGACTATGTCTCAAAAAAAAAAAAAAAAACCACATCAATACAGCCGGGTGCAGTGGTTTACACCTGTAATCCCAGCATTTTGGCAGGCCAGGGTGGGCAGATCACCTGAGGTCAGGAGTTCGAGATCAGCCTGACCAACATGGTGAAACCCCCGTCTCTGCTAAAAAAATACAAAAAATTAGTCGGGCATGGTGGTGGGCACCTGTGAGCTACTTGGGAGGCTAAGGCAGGAGAATCACTTGAACCCAGAAGGCGGAGGTTGTGATGAGCTGAGTGCCACAGCACTCCAGCCTGGGTGTGACAGAGCAAGACTCCATCTCAAAGAAACAAAAAAAGAACGTAGGTCAATATAAGGCCTGGATTTGGTAGTGTATACTGCTATGGCATCAAAAGGGCCAGGCATTTTAAAGGACAGAAATTCTGGTTTATGAAGTGGTTATGTAAGTCCCACAGCTGACAGCAGGTGGAGCAGCTCTGAAACCTGCTTGCTTTCTGTTGTCTGGCAGTGAGCTGATTTCCTGTGCTTGGCGTAGGCCTAACTCAGGTGATGGGTGTAAGAATGGAGTTCAGGGACTGGGCATGGTGGCTTATGCCTGTAATCCCAGCACTTTGGGAGACCGACGCAGGTAGATCACGAGGTTGGGAGTTCAAGACCAGCCTGGCCAAGATGGTGAAACCCATCTCTACTAAAAATAAAAAAATTAGCCAGGCATGGTGGCGGGCACCTGTAATCCCAGCTACTAAGGAGGCTGAGACAGGAGAGTCGCTTGAAACCAGGAGGCGGAGGTTGAAGTGATTTGAGATTGCACCACTGCATTCCAGCCTGGATGACAGAGCAAGATTCAGTCTCAAAAATAATAAATAAATAAATAAATAAATAAATGGAGTTCACAAAAATAGGTTAAGCAAGGATTTTATGGTGATCAACTTCTATCTTTTATTTTTATTTTTATTTATTTTTTTTTTTTGAGACGGAGTTTCGCTCTTGTTCCGCAGGCTGGAGTGCAATGGCGCGATCTCGGCTCACCGCAACCTCCACCTCCTGGGTTCAGGCAATTCTTCTGCCTCAGCCTCCTGAGTAGCTGGGATTACAGGCACGTGCCACCATGCCCAGCTAATTTTTGTATTTTTTTTTAGTAGAGACGGGGTTCCACCATGTTGACCAGGATGGTCTCGATCTCTTGACCTCGTGATCCACCCGCCTCAGCCTCCCAAAGTGCTGGGATTACAGGCGTGAGCCACCGCGCCCGGCAAACTTCTATTTTTTAAAGGCAAGAGGAAAATAGTCGCCACCTCAATCATAGGTACCAGTAAACCACGAGAGCCTTGGTAAAATTGTGGTTCTGTTGGTTTGGTATTTATTATATTTAATCCCAGCACTTTGGGAGGCTGAAGCAGGCGGATCACAGGATTAAGAGTTCAACACCAGCCTGGTCAACATGGCGAAAACCTGTCGCTACTAAGGATACACAAATTAGCTGGGCGTGGTGGCACGTGCCTGTAATCCCAGCTACTCCAGAGGCTGAGGCAGGAGAATTGCCTGAACCCGGCAGGCGGAGGTTGCAGTGAGCCAAGATCACACCACTGTGATCCAGCCTGGAGGACATGTAGAGAACCAGCCCCACACTCCACCTGTGGATACCCTGAGTTCGGTGGCGACAAAGGAATGAGAAGACATTAAGAATGAAAGTGAGGCCGGGCACGGTGGCTCAAGCCTGTAATCCCAGCACTTTGGGAGGCCGAGGCGGG
>NW_022436963.1:605012-605219 GCF_009761245.1 Sapajus apella
ATCGAGACCATCCTGGTCAACATGGTGAAACCCCGTCTCTACTAAAAATACAAAACATTAGCTGGGCATGGTGGTGCATGCCTGTAATCCCAGCTACTCAGGAGGCTGAGGCAGGAGAATTGCCTGAATCCAGGAGGCGGAGGTTGCGGTGAGCCGAGATCGCGCCATTGCACTCCAGCCTGGGTAACGAGAGCGAAACTCCGTCCC
>NW_022436963.1:605319-660023 GCF_009761245.1 Sapajus apella
AAAAAAAAAAAAAAAAAAAAAAAAAAAAAACAATAGCTTGTTCTTGTGAATTATAAGGAATTTCAGTAGTATGACTAATTTTTTATCGTAACAGAAACTTTTGGAAAGATTTGCTGCTGTAACCAGGGCCATTGTCTGTTTTAATTTTTTGTGGAACGCCCATAATAGCAAAGCAAGATAACAGATGGTTTTTAACATGAGCTGTGCTTTCTTTGGTTTGGCATGTAGCCCAAATGAAATAAGAAAAAGTATCAACAGTAACATGTAAGAGACTTTTATAATCTTTGTAAAAGAGCAGGTTAGTGTTTTAAGAAAAAACTGTGTGCTTTAATGTATAGTTTACAGAACACTAGATGATACTTTTAACTTTTAACCAATATGTTTACACACAGAATTTTTTTACAATTAATGTTTTAAAACTTGTTCAGACCTTCAAAACAAAATTTATACAACCTACTTGCATAAATTTCCTTTTATAGCATTTTTGTAACTTTCACTGACAAACTTAGACATGGTAAACTTTGTTTTATAACCTTTTTTACTAAGGGTATAATTTTATAGCTTTCTTAATATTTCTATTTTTCTCTTTAATTTTTCTGTTTTTGACTGTCTTGGTTAAGTAGTGTTGTTACTACTTTTGCTTGCTTATCGCCATAAGCTAATGGCCCAGGCAGTGAGCTGTGGGCTTGAGATTAGACTTAATAAAGCTCTTTTAAGATTTTGTTGCAAATAAACTGAGCAAGCCAAGTTACTTACTATATTTATGGGCTGAGCAGAAAAAGTTTTTTAATGCTAATATCACAGCTTTAATTTCAGCTTTTTTGACTGCTAGTAAACTTAGATTGGGTGATTGAATTTGATTGAATTATGTGGTCTCATTAGACTGTAGTTTTTTTCTTGTTTACCTGGTCCATTAGCAAACAATGTTAAAGTATCAGATATTGAGAAGTGCAATAGTGCTTTGAATTGCTCTTTTTTTATTTTTTTTTTTTTTTTTTTTTTTTTTTGAGACGGAGTTTCACTCATGTTACCCAGGCTGGAGTGCAATGGCGCAATCTCGGCTCACCGCAACCTCCGCCTCCTGGGTTCAGGCAATTCTCCTGCCTCAGCCTCCTGAGTAGCTGTGATTACAGGCACGCACCACCATGCCCAGCTAATTTTTTGTAGTTTTAGTAGAGACGGGGTTTCACCATGTTGACCAGGATGGTCTCGATCTCTTGACCTCGTGATCCACCCGCCTCGGCCTCCCAAAGTGCTGGGATTACAGGCTTGAGCCACCGCGCCCGGCCTGAATTGCTCTTTTCTTAAAGGAATTTTGGTGACGCTAAGATTAACTTAGCAATTTACTGCATTAATTTTATTATTATTTTTTTTAAAGATGGAGTTTCACCATGATGGCCAGGCTGGTCTTGAACTCCTGACCTCAGGTGATCCACGCACCTCGGCCTCCCAAAGTGCTAGGATTACAGGTGTGAGTCACCGTGCGCCCAGCCTACTGCATTAATTATTAAGATGGCAAGTTGAAATTGGTAACATGAAGTTTTAAAAAGAAATCTGGGCCAGGCACAGTGGCTCACACCTGTAATCCCAGCACTTTGGGAGGCCAAGGCAGGTGGATCACAAGGTCAGGAGTTCGAGACCAGCCTGGCCAAGATGGTGAATGAGCCCCATCTCTACTAAAAATACAAAAATTAGCTGGGCGTGGTGACACACGCCTGTAATCCTAGTTTCTCAGGAGGCTGAGGCAGGAGAATTGCTTGAACTCGGGAGGGTTGCAGTGAGCCGAGACCGTGCCACTGCATTCCAGCCTAGGTGACAGAGTGAGACTCCATCTCAAAAAAAAAAAAGAAAAAGAAAAAAAAGAAATCAGAAAACATCTCTGGAAGCAGAGACAAATAATATACTTTAACCATATGCTTAAAGTCACAGGCAGAACAGCTTACATCTAGCAATTGAGTTTTTAAGTTAAGTTTATGGACTTCAGAGTGGCAAACTGTTTTGAATACAGTTATTCACTAGCTGAGCAAAGACTACCTTTAATCATTCTTATGCATATGTTTTTTTACAACACTTACATACAATTTTCTTCTACTTTTTGAGAATGGGCTTAACATTTTTACTTTTTAACTTATTTAATTTGCTTTAAAGTTTTCCTTTAAAGGGTTTGGTTTTACATGCTTAGCTTTTTTTTTTTTTTTTTTTGAGATGGAGTTTCGCTCTTGTTACCCAGGCTGGAGTGCAATGGCGCGATCTCGGCTCACCGCAACCTCCGCCTCCTGGGTTCAGGCAATTCTCCTGCCTCAGCCTCCTGAGTAGCTGGGATTACAGGCACACGCCACCATGCCCAGCTGAATTTTTGTATTTTTAGTAGAGACGGGGTTTCACCATGTTGACCAGGATGGTCTCGATCTCTTGACCTCGTGATCCACCCGCCTCGGCCTCCCAAAGTGCTGGGATTACAGGCTTGAGCCACCGCGCCCGGCCCATGCTTAGCTTTTAATTGCTTTTTAACTAATTTGTTAGCCTTCTTTTATAGCTGATTGAAATTTATTATTTAAATTTACAAAATTAAGGGTAAATAAGGCTTGTGTCAGTAGTGTTGCCATTTTAAGATATTAAGCAGGTTTTGCATCTTATCAGTTAATTAGGAAATTCTTTTCTACTTAGGAGCAAAGTTATATGTCTCACTTTTAATTGTTCCTTTCTAATTTATGGGCTAGCTAATTTTACTTAAATTGGATGTTAAAAGCTACCTTAGAGATAACAGAGTAGTTATTATTAGAATTTAAATTTTACTTAAACCTTAGCAGAGAATTACAATTTTGATGCTACTTGTCTACAAAGAACACATAAAATTTTACTGCAGGAAACCTGCAGAGCACAGCGCACAGGCACTTGGACCTGGCCCCGCCCAGCTGCTGCTTGCTGCTGACAGCTTTCTGCCTGTGTTTCGAGCTTGCTGCTCCTTCCTTGCACCAGGGAAGCCTTTGCTGGCCTTGGGCTGAGCCTGTTGGCTTGAACGCCGCTGCTAGAGCAGCAAGTTTCACTTTTGAAACGGCTTTTGATTCCTGTAACGGAGGAATGTCAGGCTGATCTGGCCACTCTTTGATAAAATACAGAGAAGGGGCTGACAGACTCTTTTCTCCTCATTTCTTTTTTCTTTTTTCTTAACTGGGTTATCTTTAATTTTCTTATCCCAGTTATAGTCTCCTTCTTCCCCAGCTCCTTCTTTATAAAGCAATGAAAGACAAAGAAAGCAATAGAAGAACGGAGTAAGAAAGCACAGATTCATTGAAAACAACTGATAGAGCCAGCGGCTAGTACTAATTTTAACTCCCCCACTTCTAAAGAGGTGCTTCACTAAAAGTGAGTAAGTAACATGCTTGCTTTCAGCTTTTCCCATTTTTACCTGGTATCCTATCCTTCCAAGTGCATCTACTCACGCGTAGTGCTGATTAGTTTTGTTCTCTAGAGTCCTTTGTCCGTTGTTCCTCCACTTTACCACGCTCAGGCGTTCCTTCACCGAAATTCTCTAGCCCCACATTTGGGCACCAGAATGTAGGGAACCAGCCCCCACACCCCACCCGTGGGTACCCTGAGTTCTGTGGCAACAAAGGAATGAGAAGACATTAAGAATAAAAGTGGGACCGGGGACCATCACTTTGTACTGGAGGCAGTGAAGGCCCTGAACTCTGGTTTCCACAATATTTATTGAACACAATCACTTTTATCTGTAGTGCAGGTGGCAGGGTGAATCGGTGAAGGGAGGCTGTGCATCAAACATAAAATTGATAGCAGTGGCGGTTTATGTGAGTTTCTCACAAGCCAAAAGCATATGCTTATCAATAGACAATGCAGCTGGTGGGAGCGGGCTTAGCAAGGAGCCTACATGTCTGGTTACATTCCAGTGCTTCAAGGGAGTGTTATGTCCTTGGGCACTATGTTTAGAATATCAGAGCTTAGGACACTCTGCACCTGGAAACATGCTGACATAGAGAGGCCTTCCTCCCCAGAGACCTCCGAGGCCTTCTGCCGTTTATTGTTCCTGATTTATTTTATGCATTACTTAGAACCAGTTTATGTAGGTACGCTGTAAACCCCTCCTCCACTGCTGCCTTCCCCAGTAGGACAGAGGAAGACTCTGTCTCGGAAAAAAAGAAAAAGAATTTAGGAGGTTTGGGTTGGGCGCAGTGGCTCAGGCCTGTAATCCCAGCACTTTGGGAGACCAAGATAGGTGGATCACCTGAGGTCAGGAGTTTGAGACCAGCTTGTCCAACATGGTGAAACCCTGTCTCTACCAAAAATATAAAAATTAGCGGGCACCTATAGTCCCAGCTACTTGGGAGACTGAGACAGAACTGCTTGAACCTGGGAGGCAGAGGCTGCAGTGAGCCAAGATCATGTCACTGCACTCCAGCCTGGGAAACAGAGTGAGACTCTATCTAAAAAAAAAAAAAAAAAAAAAAAAAAAAAAATTAGGAGATTTGTATGGTTTTGGAAAATCTGACTTGCTTCTATTACACTATTACTCAGAAATTGAGAGACTTTTGACCTAACTAGGGTGGATTAATGACAAGCTGCAGGGAATTTGAACAGTCTTAAATTGGTAATACAGTTTTCATCTATTTGAATCAGAAACATTTCTTTAGCAGTAATTACATTTCTTTTAGAATTCATTTTAGCGAGGAGGGGTAAGTCATCACTGCTTCTGACTCTGGGGGAGTCCAGGCCTGCCTGGTTGCCCTCAGAGCTGTTTCTACTCCATCTGAAGTGAAATACTGGGCTACTGGTAGTGTGTAGTTAGCACCCCAGACTTGGCTAAGCCACAAGACCTCCCATTGCTGCCTGCTCCCTTTCTGTCTAGAAACAGAACCTCTCCTTTTGTGAAGCAGCATTCATTTATCCTATCCTAAGGAGATTCACCAAAGTGGTCCCTGAGAGTGGCTGGATTAGGGAATGCCCCCATGTGCTTGCGTCATGGAAACTGCCACTGTGTGTAAAATCTTGGAAGAAAGACTGGGTGCCGTGGCTCACGCCTGTAATCTCAGCACTTTGGGAGGCCGAGATGGGCAGATCACTCGAGGTCAGGAGTTCAAGACCAGCCTGGCCAACATGGTGAAACCACATCTCTACTAAAAATACAAAAAAAAAAAAAAAAAAAAATTGGCCTGGCATGGTGGCGAATGCCTGTAGTCCCAGCTACTCTGGAGGCTGAGGCAGGAGAATCGCTTGAACCTGGGAGGCAGAGGTTGTGGTGAGCCAAGATCAAGCCACTGCACTCCAGCCTGGGCTACAGAGCAAGACTCCGTCTCAAAAAAAAAATTAAAAAAATAAAAAATAAAATATATCTATATATCTATATCTATATCCATATCCATATCTATATCTATATCTATATCTAACCTTGGAAGAAAGAAGAAAGAGGTGGGCCTGCACTTGGATCCCCTGACCCGTCTTGACTGATGGGACTAGAAAATACAGACTATGCTTTGCTGTGGGGAAGGGAGAGGAGGTGGGAGAAGAGGTAAGGGGTCTTACCAGGGTAGGGAGAAACCACCAGTGTGACCTGCCTTAAAGGTGTTGCTCTTGTCTGCAAGTCCACCTGGGGGAGGGGGGTCAGTTTTTGCCCTGGGGGCGTGTAGTTATCTCTTTCTGAGGGTAACCAGCCCTAGAAGAGCAGAGGTGCTTTGGCACTTGGCCATTGATAGGTATGTCTCCTCCCCACCCCCATTTTTGGTGATAATCAGTTTAATTTTTTTCTTTTTCTTTTTTTTAAGACGGGGTTTCACCGTGTTGGTCAGGCTGGTCTTGAACTCCCGACCTCTGGTGATCCGCCCGCCTTGGCCTCCAAAATGCTTGGATTACAGGCGTGAGCCACTACGCCTGGCCAGTTTAATTTTTTTCTGAGGTAATGGTGTCTCAGTTGTGGAAGAGTCCCTTCCCGCCTCTTCACACGTGCCAACTCTGATGCATGCAGTGTTCCATACACCTGAGCACTGGCTCATTCCTGCGGGCTGCCATGGGGGACTGATCTTCCTGATGCCAGGGATCCTCCAGGATGCCCTCTCTGACCTCCTATGCAACCCCGTACATCAGGCAGCTTCCCTAAGGCCTGCCTGACTCCGGCCGGATTTCCCAGGAGATCCGGACCGACCGCGGAACCGAGCTTCAGGAACGCCTGCGAGGAGGCCATGGGTCCTACTCTATCCCCGAGTACACAGTCCCGGCCTCCGGCGCCCCGAAACGCCGCAGTGTTGAGTCATCTCAGCGCTGCCTCCTCCGCGCTGCGCTCCCCACCCCCGCTCCAGGAGCCAGAAGATGCAGACGATACTTTTCCGGGAGGCAAGAGAGCGTCTTTACACAGGCACCGAGAAGCTCCCAGTGGGGTATGCCTTAATGGTGCCACTCTTGTCTGCGTCTACACTTAGGGGCTTGGCTTCTGACTTGGGGAGTGTACAGCTCTGCCCGGCGACAACCCAGCTTGGGAAGAGAAGCCCCAGCGTGGGTCAGGGCTCAAGACTCAGGGAGGCCGAACCCTGCGTGGGCGGCTCCGGGCGGGCGCAGCACCCCCAGGCACCGTCTCCTAGTGACCGCGGCGCTTACGGGCCCGGCGACCGTTGTCCGGGCGACTGCGCAGCGCAGGCACCCCCGCAGCCCCTCCCCTGGGCGCGCGCGCGACCTGGGTGCCATGGCGGCGGCGGCAGTGACAGGCCAGCGGCCTGAGACTGCGACGGACGGGGAGGCCTCGAGGCCGCAGTGGGTGCCACCAGAGCACTGCCAGGCACAGGCGGCGGCCGGGCTGGGCGGCGGCGAGGACGCACCGGTGCGGCCACTGTGCAAGCCCCGCGGCATCTGCTCGCGCGCCTACTTCCTGGTGCTGATGGTGTTCGTTCACCTGTACCTGGGCAACGTGCTGGCGCTGCTGCTCTTCGTGCACTACAGCAACGGCGACGAGAGCAGCGACCCTGGGCCCCAGCTCCGCGCCCAGGGCCCCGGGCCCGCGCCTGCCTTAGGTCCCCTCACCCGGCTGGAGGGCATCAAGGTGAGGACCTCCCCCCACCGCCGCACTCCTGGCCGGAAATGGCTGAGCCGGAGAGGACCGGCGCTCAGCCCGGGTTCCTTACATTGCCCCCGGCGCTGCTGTGCCTCGGTCCCGCACTCCCACTCACTCGCCTGCTGTCACGCTCCGAGCCAGAGCGACTTGGCCTCTCTTGGGCAGCGTGGTCTGGCGCCTCAGCTGCCCGCTGTGCGCCTTTCCCTTAGGTGGGGCACGAGCGTAAGGTCCAGCTGGTCTCCGACAGGGAACACTTCATCCGAACCCTCAGCCTCAAGCCGCTGCTCTTCGGTAAGTCCGCCAGATACTCCTGGGAAGGGCCAGGGGCTGCAGTTTGGTGGCCACCTTGAGGCTCATTATGATCACGTGACCTCTATTTGAAAATGGCTGCTTCGAAGCAGCCCTTCCAGAGGGTTACCAAAGTGAAGGACCCTCCCAGTTCTCGGAATAGGGTAACACTCCCTCTTATCCCTACTCCCTGCAGTCCATTCTTCCATCACAGGGCTGACGATGTGAGCCTGAGGCTGGCGTCTAAACATTTCATTGCAGCTGTCTTCTGACAGTCTGTGCCACCATTGATTCTGTCACCTTCTAGAACTCGAGGAAGATGGGAAACTGATAACCAGCTTTCTGCCCACCTCAGGACCTCTGGGGAAAATCCCAATGCCCAAGTGGGTCTTGTGTTCTGATGAGAAGCAGGCCATCCAAATGTAGGTAAACTGGCGCCCCCCAGCCTTCCCCACAGAATCAGCAGTCAGAAGCTCAGCTTTTGCTGCCAGCACTCTGGGATTCTGCTCACCGTGGAGTCTTTGTTCAGCCATCATGGGCAAAGACTTCTAGGGTAACTCTGCTTGGAGCCACAACATAGCTCATGTTTTCTGAGTTCTAGTTATGTGCTTGCCTTGGTATGATTATTTCATTTAATTTCTGCAACCCCTCTGTGAAGTGGGTATAGATCCTACCCTCAGGCCAGTGGGGGAGAAAGTTAGGCCCAGAGAGCTGCTGTGGCTTGGCTAGGCTGGCACGGTTACTTCAGTGATGAAGCTAGGATTAGAACCCACAGTTAACTTCAGCGGTGAAGCTAGGATTAGAACCACTGTGCACTAAAGCCACAGTGTGAGCTGTGAAGACCCCAGAGTCCTTCAAAGACCACCAGTGTCGACAAGGTGGGGATTCCTCGTCCCATGGACCTTGCCCAGGGTAAGTTTGTGCAGCACAGCCCTGGGTAGCTAGCCTCCATGACAAACATATTTGCAAACCCAGGGCCATTCCTGCCTGCCAGGGGATGGAATGGGTTAGGAGCTGGGGCCAAAGTAGAGCATCTGAGCACATGTCATTACTGCCACGGTAGAGGGTCCTGGTTGGGGGATGATGCCTAGGCCTCTCAGAATGATGTTATATGCATGCTGTTTGTGAGAAATAGATTATGCTGGCAGTCGTGTTGTGGGAGGGGCACCCAAAGCTGGTTTTTGTTGTTATTACTATTACTATTGAATAACATTGAAGTCTGTGCCAGGCACTATTTTAGGGGCAGGGAATACGGTACTGAACTAAATATAAACAATGAAAGAAAACCCCGAAGCTGACATTCAAATAAAGAGGAAACAGACAATAAACAAACAAATATATATATACATTGGTGTCTCAGATGGTGATATGTGATTGCAGACAAGTAAGGCAGATTTTTTTTCTTTTTTCTTTTTTGCCAACATAAAATAGCAGACAGGGCCAGGCGCAGTGTCTCACGCCTGTAATCCCAGCACTTTGGGAGGCCGAGGAGGGCAGATCACTTGAGGTCAGGAATTTGAGGCCACCCTGACCAACATGGTGAAACCCCATCTCTACTAAAAATACAAAAATTAGCCAGGCGTCATGGAAGGCACCTGTATTCCCAGTAGCTCGGGAGGCTGAGGCATGAGAATTACGTGAACCCAGGAGGCGGAGGTTGCAGTAAGCCAAGATAGTGCCACTGCACTCCAGCCCGGGCGACAGAGACACTGTCTCAAAAAAAAAAAAAAAAAAAATAGCAGACAGTAAGGCAGAAGTTCAACTGGGATTGGAACTCTTTTTTGTTTTTTGTTCCCTGAGATGGAGTTTCGTTCTTGTTGCCCAGACTGGAGTACAATGGCGCGATCTCAGCTCAATGCAACCTCCGCCTCCTGGGTTAAAGCAATTTTCCTGCCTCAGCCTCCCAAGTAGCTGGGATTACAGGCATGTGCCACCATGCCTGACTAATTTTTTGCATTTTTAATAGAGATGGGGTTTCACTGTTTTAGCCACGGTGGTCTCAATCTCCTGACCTCAGGTGATCATCCACTCGCCTTGGCCTCCCAAAGTGCTGGGATTACAGGTGTGAGCCACCACACCTGGCTAGAACTCTTAATGAGGTAGCCAGGGTGGACCTGCCTGAGAAAAATCTTTGAGCAAAGACTTGTGGAAAGTATGGGGTAAAGCCAGGCAACTTCAGGAAAGAGGGATCCAGAGACCAATATTCACCCCATTACCACTACACTACTATGAACAGACACGTCTGAGGAGGTGGTGTTTTCTCTCAGCAGCCTTCCCGGGATCTGAATATATCTAATTCTTTTTTTTTTTTTTTTTTTTTTTGAGATGGAGTTTCACTCATGTTACCCAGGCTGGAGTGCAATGGCGCGATCTCGGCTCACCGCAACCTCCGCCTCCCGGGTTCATGCAATTCTCCTGCCTCAGCCTCCTGAGTAGCTGGGATTACAGGCACGCACCACCATGCCCAGCTAATGTTTTGTATTTTTAGTAGAGACGGGGTTTCACCATGTTGACCAGGATGGTCTCGATCTCTTGACCTCGTGATCCACCCGCCTCGGCCTCCCAAAGTGCTGGGATTACAGGCTTGAGCCACTGCGCCCGGCCTCTACTTCATATTTGTGTTAGGTTAATTGAGCCATGAGTCCAAAGTCTTCCTAATAAGCAGCTTGTCCTATATAAAACAGAGAATGAGCCTGGCGTGGTGGCTCACGCCTATAATCCCAGCACTTTGGGAGGCTGAGCCAGGTGGATCACTTGAGATCAGGAGTTCAAGACTAGCCTGGCCAGCATGGTGAAACCCTGTCTCTACTAAAAATACAAAAATTAGCTGGGCATGGTGGCAGATGCGTGTAATTCCAGCTACTCAGGAGGCAGCTGGGGCAGGAGAATCGCTTGAACCCAGGAGGCGGAGGTTGCAGTAAGCCAAAATCATTGCCACTGCACTACAGTGTGACAGAGTAAGACTCCTTCACCAAAAAAAAAAAAAAAAAAAAAAAAGCAGAGCATGAGAAACCCAGATCTGAAGTCACCAAGAGCAAATTACAAAAAGCAGAAGAGATTTGACAAAACGTAAACTGGCTCTGGTTAAGCCATCAGATAGATCTCTGTTTCTGCAAAGTTCAAAAAGCATAACCAAGAGATTGTAATCAGTGATTACAAGAAGTCCAGATGTGTGACAGGGAAACCACAGGGGAGAGGGTGGTCATGGTGGCGCAGTTCCTGAGTGCTGTGGTATTAGATGACTACAAAGAAGGATGCCTCATCCCCAGCAGGAGCAGTGTCTGTCTTCTGGGCCTGACTGTCCCTCTGTCCATTGGCCTGCTGCCTAGTCATTCTAAAGGGGCAAGCAGGGCCTGAGGAGAGTGGGCCTGCTATAGACTGTGCCCCCTCTGCCAGGCTATTCTCTGGCTCCAAACCTGTGACCTGCCACCCTGAGGGACCCAAGATACCTGGGATCCAGGAGTGGATGCTCAAGATGTGAGCTGAGGAAAGGGAACTGGGGTCGACACCAAGGTGCCTCCATCTTTGTAGAAGGGAACCCTAGCACTTCACAGGGAAGATCCCATGCAACCCTCAGTTTCTCTTTGAGAAATATTTTCAGTTTCCTACCCTTCTTCCTAAAGACACTTGGGAACTGGGACCACAAAAGGCCCATGCTGATCTGGCAAATACCTCCATGACTGATAGGTATTTCCCAAGGATTTGGAATATTGGATGTCAGCTGAGGCCATCATCCTGTTCATAAGAGAAGTGCTCCATTTCCGAGACATTGCCACCTCTCTGGGGACATTGCTTTCTTACATGTGGCTCACTTCTCCCACCATCCTACCCCACTCCACATTGATTCTGTCATAGCAGATCAGATCTCATCGCTCTCTTTTTTTGTTTGTTTTGTTTTTGTTTTGAGACAGAGTTTCACCCTTGTTGCCCAGGCTGGAGTGCAATGGTGCCATCTCGGCTCACTGCAACATCTGCCTCCCGGGTTCAAGTGATTCTCCTGCCTCAGCCTCCCGAGTAGCTGGAACTACAGGAGCCCACTTTCACCACCTGGCTAATTTCTTTTTTTTTTTTTTTTTTTTTTTATAAGATGGGGTTTCACCATGTTGGTCAGGCTGGTCTTGAACTCCCGACCTCAGGTGATCCGCCCACCTTGGCCTCCAAAGTGCCTGGATTACAGGCATGAGCCACCGTACCTGGCCAAATTTCTTGTATTTTTTGGTAGAGACAGGGTTTCACCAAGTTGGCCAGGCTGGTCTCGAACTCCTGACCTCAGGTGAACCACCCACCTCAGCCTCCCAAAGTGCTGGGATTACAGGCGTGAGCCACCGTGCCTGGCCACTCATCACTCTCTTAAAAGTCTCCAACATTTTCCATTTCACTTCTAAGTCTCATTTGATGCCTAAAAGCCCTCTTGCCTCTTAGACCCATCTCTTACCCTCACCCCCGACTCCACTTACTCCCTGCTGATCCTCAGACACCATAAGCTCACTGCTGCCTCGGGCTTTTGTATGTGCTGTTCTCTTACTAAAAGGCTTAGACCTGGCCCTTCCCCCAGAAAGTGCCATTAGCTTCAGCAGGCCTCTGCTCACACATCTCATCCTTAGAGACCTCTTGTCCTCAAACCCACCTGAAGAAGTTCCCAGACACCCCGTTGCGTCAGCCTGCTGGGTTCCATTCTCAAATGCTTAGGTTTGCTGGAAACTACCTTCCATGTTTACTAGTGTCATTTGTACCTCTGCCTGCAAAAGTGAGCTGCATATGTAAGAGGATTGATTTGTTTCAGCTGTGTGTCCAATGGCCAGAGTTGCATCTCCTGCTGATTTTTTTTTTTTTTTTTTGAGATGGAGTCTAGCTCTTTGCCCAGGCTGGAGTGCAGTGGTGTGATCTCAGCTCACTGTAACCTCCGCCTCCTAGGCTCAAACCATTCTCCTTCTGCCTCAGCCTCCAAGTAGCTGGAATTTCAGGCACCTGCCACCATGGCCAGCTAATTTTTGTATTTTACTAGAGACAGGGTTTCACCATGTTGGCTAGGATGGTCTCAAACTCCTGACCTCAAGTGATCTGCCCACCTTCGCCTCCCAAAGTGCTGGGATTACAGGCATCAGCTACCATGCCTGGCCCTCCACTAATTCTTGGCTGGCTGGAGGAGTTTACTGGGTCCTCTCAGCCTAGTCCAGCACCTGCCTGCTGGCTTAGAGCATCCTCCACACACGCTTCTGACTTGGCACCCTTTTCAAAGGCAGCAGGGGGTACTTCCAGTGACCAGCAAGAGTTTAATCCATTTTTCTTAACTATTTAAGGTAAATGAGTAATTTGCCATCAGTATGCCAAAGAATTTATTGTAAAATCATGACAGCTTTATCAGAGGATTTCTAAATGTATTCTTTTTCAGCTTAAGAAAACAATTAGGCAGCTACATTGGACCATGGTGCTCATGACAAATACTGGAGGTCCAAAAACAGGGAAAGAATTTTAGTGTGCATATTAGTTCAAGTTTTTGTTTTGTTTTGTTTTTTATGAGAAGGAGTCTCACTCTATCACCAGGCTGGAGTGCAGTGATGCAGTCTTGGCTCACTGCAACCTCTGCCTCCCCGGTTCAAGCAATTCTCCTGCCTCAGCCTCCTGAGTAGCTGGGACTACAGGCATGCACTACCACACCCAGCTAATTTTTGTATTTTCAGTAGAGCCAGGGTTTCACCTTGCTGGCCAGGATAGCCTCCATCTCTTCACCTTGTGATCTGCCCACCTTCGCCTCCCAAAGTGCTGGGATTACAGGCGTGAGCCACTGTGCCTGGCTAATTCAAGCTTTTAAGGAACTTAGCTCAGGCTTCTGCATGGACACCTTTCCCATTTTGCCACACACACCCCTACCAAACTTCATAGGCCTTCTTCTTGGCAAAGCTACAGACCCAGTAAAGGTTAAGCAGGTATAATTGAGTCTGTCTGGGGTTTGACAAGCAGCATCCTGCCCAAGGTGAGCATAGCCCAAGGCTGTATGCCTGCCCGGAGACTCAGCTTGGGTTTGCAAGGCATGTGGCATGTGAATGGGCAGTAGTAGCAGGTCACTAGCCAGTCTGTCATCCTGGATCTGGGAAGGACAGAAAGGTGGTTTTGCCTGCCCAGCATACACAGCCGCCAGGGAGCCTGCCTGCCCTCTTGGCTGGGTGGAGCACTACCTGCTCAGGAAGCAGTCCCTACCTATGTTAATGGAAGGTGGATTTCCACCCTGTTTGAGACTTGTGCCTATCTGGATTCTCGTTTGTAAATCTCCTTGAGGGGCAGCAGAAAGAGGGTTTTATGTGTTTCCATGGGAGTATGCAAAATTTGTATGGCCATTGCAGAGGCCATGGCTACAAAGTCCCAGGCTCTGCCTAGCAGGGTTAGCCCTTATGCTTGGCACTGGTGATGGTGCCAGTGATACACAGCCAGCTGAAAATTTTCATGGCCCTGGCTCCAGGCATAGGCTGTGGTTACCAACGGCCAGTGGTGCTCCATCTTCCCACTCAACACATAGGTTCCTGTGTGCTTTTCTCAAAAAAGGTTTTACATGCATGTGACATCCAGCTGCAGCTAGTATTGTAGGGTGGGCATCAGCTCTGCAGGGGGCAGTGGTTCCATCTTCAGCACCTATAGTCTAAAGTCCAGGTCACAGTCCCAAAGGTCAGAGGAGGTACCGTGCCTGGAGAGCCTGACCTTCCCTGCTGAGTGGGAACAGAGGGGCCAATGAGGAGATGGGCCTCAAGGAGTCCCCCCTAAACTCCCAAAGTGTTTAGTCCACCAGTCCCCTCCACCTGGTGGACTAAACCCTCTTGTCTAATGTTCTGCCCCTAGAATCAAGCTGTTAGGATGCCACCTTCCTTAGCAGAATTTTTGGTTTCTTTTTGTTTTAGCCATGTTGAATGCTTGTAAAGGAATTTTTTCTTTTAGCTCTAACCAAGCATAGCATTTGGATATTCCCTCTTACATTGCCTCAGCACCAAGCCAGGAGCTGCAATGGAGGCACTTGGAAGGGGTGTGTAAAGCTATAGGCCCAGCCGGGTGCAGTGGCTCATGCCCGTAAGCCCAGAATTTTGGGAGGCCGAGGTGGGCAGATCACGAGGTCGAGTTCGAGACCAGCCTGGCCTGCATGGTGAAACCCCGTCTCTACTAAAAATACAAATAATTAACCAGGCATGATGGTGTATGCCTGTAGTTCCAGCCACTGAGGAGGCTGAGGCAGGAGAATTGCTTGAACCTGACAGGCAGAGGTTGCAGTGAGCCAAGATCGCTCCATTGCACTCCAGCCTGGGTGACAGAGCGAGACTCCAGATAAAAAAAAAAAAGCTACAGGTTACAGGCCCAGGACTCATTAAAGTCACTGGTGCAGGGCATGTCCAGGACTTCCTTGGAGGAGCCTGCATCCTGCAACTCGGAGTCCCTGCAGCTGGCAGGCAGCACTGGGAAGAGGGACACGGCGAGGCACTGTCCAGTGTGGTTGAGGGTAGAGTGAGGAGGGGGGTGAAGGGGGCTGATCCCTCCCACTTTTCCCTCTTTTTTATCCTTTTTGAGACAGATGCCTGAGCACAGTTTACCTGGTCCCTGGGGAATTATTTGAAAGGAGTAGGGCCAAGCAAGGTGGAGACCAGCCAGGAAGCTGTGCAGACTCACAGGGGTGGTCCAGGCGGGAGCCGTTTTTGGCCACAGCAGTGATGCAGAGACCATGGCCCGAGCGGAAGCCTCCATAGTGCAGGATGGTTGGCCAGGGGCAGTTGTAGCAGGCCATGATGGGCTCACACCTGGCCTGCACGGCCTTGCACAGGCTGTGGCAGGGGTGGATGGCCCTTGGGGGAAAGGGTTGGGGGCTGCACCGCTACCTGCTGGGCACCCAGATCAGCTGGAGCCCCTTTATGCTCCTACCCCTGCCTCATGGCCTGAAACTCTCTGTGGTTCCTGGGCAACGACACTGGTTGCTTAGCAACGGCCCATAGCCTGGCTTTCCCACTTGACCCACATCTCAGCCCTCAGCTCTGCCTCTCCACTCCCAGTGCTTCTGTCTCATCTCCTCCGCCTCCTCCCACCCAGGTGTCTTGCCAGCTTTCCAGTGCAACTCCCGCTCCGGCTCTGTGGACATCCAGTGTCTGCGAGAGGCAGCCTGCACCCTGAGCCTTCACTCTCCATATTAAAGTGAGGAAGCAGGGCCCTCTCTCTTGTCCTGAAAGGCCTTCAGGGTACCGCAGCCAGGGCTGGGGCTGGCAAAGAGTGCAAGGGCTTGATCCTGAGTTCTGCTGGCATGGCCACCCAGAGGCTCTGGGAGGGAATCACTGTTCACATCATAGGTTAAGCTGAGGAAGAGGAAACAGCCTTGGAACATCTGGACTTTGTGGGGAAAAAAGGCCACCAGAAGGGCCTCTGCTCCATCTCTTGCCAGGATCTCTTTGGACAGACAGAGCTTCCACACCTCACTGGAGAGGAGCTCCCAGCCTGTCTGCCCTCCACCCCCAGCCTGAAGGGAATTGTCTACCTGCCATATCTTCACATTCAAGAGCCTTTGACCATCATTGGTGGTCCCTTTCCTAAGGGCACCTGCTTCCCACTGTCTGAAACACTCTAACAAAACGATCCATTTTCTTCCCTGTCCCTGTCAGTGCCCAGCCCTGATAGGTGCTCAGCAAGGATAAGTGAAGACCTGAGCCACCAAAACAGATCCCTGGAGGAACCCCCTGGGGCCCTGCACCTGGAAGCCCCTGTCCTACCTGTCAAAGCATACAGGGGCAAAGAGGGAGCAGAGGAAGAGGCAGCAGTGGTGTGGCACTCCCAGTCAAGCAGGGGCAGCCAGCTGACTGATTGCTGAATGGCCTCAGCCACTGTGTCATGGTCCAGCAAGTTGGGCAGCCGCATCTGTGTAGCCAATGTCATGAGATAGGGCCATGGCTTGGGGAATGGACATGCACCTTGTGCATCCCCAGGGAGCCCCTGCCCCGCTGTCACCCAGTAGCATCACCAGTGTCACCAGCAGCCACAGCCCTTGCTCCATCACTGCCTTCTGTGCCTTGGCTTTAATGAGCTGAAGTTGAGGGCTTTATAGGGATATTCCTGTATCCGGGAGCCAACAGAGGAGATCCTGCAGGGGTTTGCACAGCTCTGAGATACCTGGACCCACCTGGTCAGGCCCCAATATGCACTGGGCTATTTGTTTTTGATCAGCACACAGCGGGGGAGACTGTAGAGGCTGGTGGCATTGCTACTGGGCTTGAGGATTACTGGTACCTAATAAACTGAAGAAACCTGGGCCTGTGTTTTCTTTTCTTTTTCTGGCTTCTTTTTTCTTTCTTTTTAAATTTTGTGTGTTAAGCAATCAAGAGGTGACTCTGTTGATTTGCAATTTGGTCTAACCCATTGTTCCACAGGGCTGTCTCCTCATGGATAACACCCTTTCTGGGTTTGCTGGGGTCACAGGATCATGCAGGCCAAGAGTGGGGGCCTTTGTCCTGTCCTCAGTGTTATCACTTCAGGATCACCTGATCCTAGAAGCTGAATCTGGTCATGAGCATGGTTTCTGGAACACAACAGGCTGGGTGGCCAGTGGCAAGGCACTGATTTGTCTGTGCTTGGGATTCCACTTAGATAGAAAGGGTGAATTAATGGGGCCTGGACTTTTAAGTGTCAGGATTAAGGAGTTGATATGTATGAAATGCTTAGGATAGTGCCTTGGGCAGAGTCTGTACTACCTAAGTATTTTCTGCTGTAATTACTATTAAAAACTGCTCCAGGCCAGGTGTGTTAGCTCATGCCTGTAATCCCAGCATTTTTGAACCCGAGGTGGGAGGATCGCTTGAGCCCAGGAAATCAAGACCATATGGGCAACACAGGGAGACCCCATCTCTACAAAAAAATTAAAAAGCTCCAACCCTGGTGCTGAGTGGCTATTTTCCTTCCTCTCGGCAATGGCTGGAACTTCGTGAGAGAGGTGAACTGGGAAAAGCGCAGACCACTCAGCAGGTGGCACTGCCACCCTCCAATCAGTTCTTCTGTGTGCTTCTTGTCCCCCAGTGAAGTTCTCTCTCCTAGGAACAAGGGAAGGAAGCAGGGCCCATCCTCCTGCTCTGGAAGTGTCTGGGGCTACCAGCAGAATGTGGGCTCCCTAGATGTGAGGCTCAGGTTCTAGCTCCACCAAGCCACCTACCAGCTGTGCCTGGTATGCAGGCAGCCAGCCACTGAAACCAAGCCCCAGGCCTGACTGACCTTTATCTAGGAGCATAGAGCCATCGAATAGGCTCTCAGTGAACATTTGTACCAGGGAAGGAATTGAGGAAGCAAAGGACACCCTGGGACATCTTTTCAGAGACCAGTATCAGCCCAAAACCTGAGTAACCCTCACTGATCTTCCAGCACTGGACAACTCAGCCCTGGTCAGACAGCCAGCACCCATCTATGCAGGAAATAGGAGGGGAAGGCTCTTGGACTGGCCTAACGCATTGGATGTCTTGTGCTTTTTTATTTGAATAATGATGAAAAGCTAAAATGAAAGCAAGAAGCAGCCACCATCTCCCTACTTTTTTTTTTTTTTTTGAGACAGTCTCGTTCTATCACCCAGGCTGGAGTGCAGTGGTGCAATCTCAGCTCACTGCAACCTCCACCTCCCAGGTTCAAGCAATTCTCCTACTTCAGCCTCCCAAGTAGCTGGATTACAGGCATGTGCCACCACACCTGGTTAATTTTTGTATCTTTAGTAGAGACAGGGTTTCACAATGTTGGTCAGACTGGTCTCGAACTCCTGACCTCATGATCCGCCTGTCCCAGCCTCCCAAAGTGCTGGGATTACAGGCATGAGCCACCACTGTACACCCGGCCTGTCTCCCCACTTTAAATATTTATACCCAGTGAGAAGTGGCAATCGGCTGGGTGCAGTGGCTCACGTAATCCCAGCACTTTGGGAGGCGGAGGTAGACAGATCATGAGGTTAGGAATTCGAGACTAGCCTGGCCAACATGGCAAAACCTCATCTCTACTAAAAATACAAGAATTAGCCGGGTGTGGTGGCGCATGTCTGTAATCCCAGCTACTCGGGAGGCTCAGGCAGAATTGCTTGATCCCGGGAGGCGGAGGTTGCAGTGAGTGCCAAGACTGCGCCATGGCACTCCAGCCTGGGCGACAGAGCAAGACTCCATCTCAAAAGAAAAACAAACAAAAAAATAAGTGGCAATCAACCCTCTCCCCTTCAGGACCATGCTAGCCTTCAGTCTCAACCCAAAGATGGGCCAGCCCATCTCCAGGTTAGCTCAGGCTCACCTCCAGGGCTCTCCTGGAAAATGTGCTCTCATCATCAACAAGAGAGGTCCCACATTGCCAACACCAGCCAGCCTTTGCAGGACAACTCAATCTTGACAAGTCAGAATCAAAGGGTGTGTAAAGTCCTCCAGACCTGGTGGCCACTGAGGCACATGCAGTACGCCAGGAAACCTGTGGGGAGGTACTGGGTGCACCAGTGCCCGGGCTCAGTCCTTGGCCTCACCCACCTCCTCTTCTGGCAGAAATCCCTGGCTTCCTGACTGATGAAGAGTGTCGGCTCATCATCCATCTGGCGCAGATGAAGGGGTTACAGCGTAGCCAGATCCTGCCCACTGAAGAGTATGAAGAGGCAATGAGCACTATGCAGGTCAGCCAGCTGGACCTCTTCCAGCTGCTGGACCAGAACCGTGATGGGCGCTTGCAGCTCCGTGAGGTTGGAATCCTGGGACCTGAGTAGGCTCAGGGTGGGAGTGCCCAGAATCACCTTTCTGGTGGCCAGGTCACTTGTCCAGCCCAGCCCTGGTTCCAAGAGTCAGATACCACCCAGACCTGCCTGGGCATGCCCAGACCCCGGGGGGGGCCCCTTTCCCTCTGGAGAGCCCCTGGCTGCCCTGGGAATCTCAGAAGATGGCAGGAGGATCCACCCATGGGTGATGGTGCTTATCGCCACAGTTTTCCAGGGATGTACCATGTGTAGCCTGTGTTCCTTGCTCTCATGGCTGAGGGCCCCATAGAACTCATGGTGGATGGAGCGGCAGCTCTGAGGTGGCCAGCAGCCTGTCTATCTCTCTGCATACCTCTCACACACTCTACAGCCAGGCTGGAGGACCAAGCTTCTGAGAGAAGTCTGGCAGGGTGGGTGGGGGCGCTGCTCACAGAGAACCCTCTGGTCTTCCTGAGGGGCCTGGTGGTCATGCCCTAACCAGGTCTCCCCTGGGTGCCTGTTCTCCCTTCACACCCAGGACTTGGCTCCCCATCTCACCCGGAGTATCTGAGTGGGACACAGGCCTGACCTTCCCTCTGCTTCCAACCAACAGTACTCCCATGAAGGCCTCAGGCCTTTAGTCCGGGAATGCCAGTGGCCCTATGCCTCTTAACCTCCAGCCCCCAGCCTTCTCCTCAGATGCTCTGTACCTCTCTACCTGCACTCACTTCAGCCCAATGGGCTCTGCCCAGCCCTGTGTCCTCATCCATGCCCTGTCACCTGAACACTTCACTCCACAGCAAGCACTGGGCCATCTGTGCTCTGCTGGCTCTCCATCATTGGGGTCACCCCAATGAGGATCCCTCTTATGCTTTAGGTCCTGGCCCAGACTCGCCTGGGAAATGGTTGGTGGATGACTCCAGAGAGCATTCAGGAGATGTACGCCGCGATCAAGGCTGACCCTGATGGTGATGGTGAGCTCACGCCTCTGCACAGTCCTGTCCCCGTACGCCTCCTGCCCACTCCCAGGTGTACCACCTTGAAAACCTGGGCCCTTCCCCCATAGGCAGCCTTTCTGTACACCTTTATAGTGGCCAGAGGTGCCGAGGTGAGGATCCAGCTTTGCTTTTCACCCCTGGGAAGCAGGCAGGCAGCCAGGCCCCCCATTCCTCTTGGTGATGGTCTAGAGCGCAGTTCTTGGAGACCCTTTTGGCCTCATCAGGTAGAGTTGAGAGCCTAGGGACAGGAAGTAGGGCTACTAGTTGGCAGAGAACAGAGTTGGAGCAGAAGCAAGGTGACAGTGGGGCCAGCTAGACCTTGGCTGTTCACCCTGCTCCATCCACCTCTCCAGCCAGACATGAGGTCCACCCCAGCAGACAACCTCCCTGGTCTAAGTGAGATCTCCCTTGCCTTCCTCCTATCCATCTGTAGTCAGGCCAAAGTGCCTGAAGTGGTAGTTCTGCCAACTGTGCTAACTGCTGGGGGCAGGGGCAGGCAGGGAAGCTGTCGTGCAAGTGGTGCCTCTCTGGTAATAACTCTCAGGCAGTTTCTGAGGTGTGGTCATCATCCTCATGCCCAAATTCTGGGCCAAGTGAGGAAGAAACAGCAGTCAAAAAGGACTTGGAAGAGTAGCTTTGCAGCTGGTGAATCAGAGTGAAGAATCTGGCCAAGATCTGTGGCTGGATGGCTGCCATACTGCTACAGGCCCCAGAATAGAGCCGGTGACAGGCTCACAGCCCTTGAATGTCCCCCACCCTTGAGGAATCTGGGCCAAAGGGTGGAAGGTGACATCCTTGGGTCAGCCAGAATAATATGGAGCAAAGACACCAGCTACTCTTCCAGAACCCCAAGAGGGTGGAGCCCCTGCTTTCCGGTTTGAACAGGGGTCATGGAAGATGTTCTCATGCCAGGGGGTAGCCTGACTTTCATTGCTAAGGTGAGCTGATAATGCAGTAGGCAGGGTTGTTGAGGCAGGTTCCACCCAGGATGAGACCTGAGGTCATGAGGAACTCCCTGGGGACTGACCCTGCTTGCACTTTGGCATATATAAGGTCCTGGATGAGGCCCAGCACTGCATGCTCTCTCCTCACCCTCCACAGGCTGGAGACTGGCCACCATTCTATACAGCCAGGCTGGAGGACCAGGGTTGGCTCTTGGCCTAGGGCCCTTGCCATATGGCTCAAGCTTCCTTTGGAGAACCTTCTCTGCCACTCTAATAGGGGGTGGGCCTCTTCCTTCTTAGGGTCAAATTAAGGCTTAAACTGAGAAAAGGAACCGCTCTGGGTCTTCCTCTAGGGCCTGATATGACAGAAATCATGTTCGCCTGACCCAAAAATCCAGGTGGGGGACAAGTGTACATGGCTTCTCAGTGTCTGAGGTCAGGGGCAGCTGCTGCCTTTGGGGTAGGTAAGGAAGTGCAGCCTGCCACTGTGGCCTCCCAGCATGGGCTTGGCGGGCATTGATGGCGGGTACCCTGTGCAGGAGTGCTGAGTCTGCAGGAGTTCTCCAACATGGACCTTCGGGACTTCCACAAGTACATGAGGAGCCACAAGGCAGAGTCCAGTGAGCTGGTGCGGAACAGCCACCATACCTGGCTCTACCAGGGTGAGGGTGCCCACCACGTCATGCGTGCCATCCGCCAGAGGTGAGCACCTGAGGCTGTTCTCACTGGAGCAGGGGAGAGAAGGCTGAGCAGGGCCTCCACAGAAGTCCTTGTCTGGGGCCAAGAGGACAGAATGGATTAATCCATTTGGGATTAACTTCCATTTGTTAGACCAGGATTGAGACCCACTGAAAAACAGGCAATTAGCAAAGGCAAATTAGCCCTCCTTGCAGGCACACACACAATGGGTGACTGGGATTAGAAAGAGATTGAGCTCTTCCTTTCTGCTGATTAGAGAAATGACCCCTTATCTTTGTCTACAAGACCCCTTCTGTCAGAGCAGGAAAGGGTTTTAAAATAAACAACTTCCTTCTAGGGAGGAGGACCTCAGGCCTCCCCATCCCCTTTATTTAGTGGAAATGTCATCTTTTCCACACAGCAGGTGTCTCTGTCTCTGGCATCTGAGGGAGAAGGACTCATCATGAGTAAGCCCTTCCTGCTCATACAGGGCCAGTCTGAGATGGCTTAAGGGACTTCCAGGGGAGGTGGGCAGGGAGAGCTTGTGGCAGGCCCAGGGTTCACCTTGGCCAGCTCCTTCAGGTCACCACCTTGCATGGGACTACCCAGCCAAATGCCTGCTGCCCACCAGGGTGCTGCGCCTCACTCGCCTGTCGCCTGAGATCGTGGAGCTCAGCGAGCCGCTGCAGGTTGTTCGATATGGTGAGGGGGGCCACTACCATGCCCATGTGGACAGTGGGCCTGTGTACCCAGAGACCATCTGCTCCCATACCAAGCTGGTAGCCAACGAGTCTGTACCCTTCGAGACCTCCTGCCGGCAAGTATCTCCCAACTGGGGGCTGCCTTCAATCCCCAGACCAGGAACGCCCATGACACAGGCGCAGCCCTGCACTGTGGACGTGCCCCTTGGCACGGTCAGTGATGCCCCTACCTCTCCCCACAAGCTGTTTACCAAATGGCAGGAAAGGGGTGGTTACTGGCTATCATGTCTACTGGAGTCAACACAGACTGAAGTACCCACAGACACCAAAAATTGCCTCCAGAGTTGTGAAGCAAGGGGCAAGGCTGGGCCCCCAGCTTGTCCTGCCTATTCCCCCAGTTGTTGATCTTGATTCCACTTAGAGAAGCTGAAGCTGTGCCTCCCTCCCCTGCCAAGGCAGTTCTTTCCTCTTCAGGTGGCTGTTCTGGCCCAGCCCCTTCCGGTCCCCAAGGAGCCCTTCAGCGTGCCCTGCTGCTTCTGCTAGCCTACCTTTCCCTGCTAGGCCGTTGCTCAGGGCCTGGCATTTAGCTAAGTGAACCTGTGATCTTGGCCAAAAAACCACTGCAACTCACAGTAAGAGACTGGGTTTGGGGGAAGGAGGGGCTAGGGACATTTTGGCAGTGGCCTTCCCTATTGTCACCCATCCCAGTCTGTCCTGGTCCCTGGCAACAGGAACCTGGGCAGCTTATCCTGCCCACAGGTAAGCCCCTGGGAGCATCCACAACTGGGGACGCTCAGTGGCCCCCCTGCCTTACAGCTACATGACAGTGCTGTTTTATTTGAACAACGTCACCGGTGGGGGTGAGACTGTCTTCCCTGTAGCAGATAACAGAACCTATGATGAAATGGTAAGGGTCAATTGGGCTATCAATCTTGTGGGCTGGCAGGGGCTTGGGCAAGTGAAGTATACACCTCTCCAGGTCTAAGGATGTGGGCCCAAGTGATTCCTTGGGCATATCTGGTTGGTATCCCTTTGGTCACCCTTGACTGGCCTGGCCATAGAGTGGGAAGAGGCTGAACACCCCACCACCCTGCTGCCCACAGAGTCTGATTCAGGATGACGTGGACCTCCGTGACACACGGAGGCACTGTGACAAGGGAAACCTGCGTGTCAAGCCCCGACAGGGCACGGCAGTCTTCTGGTACAACTACCTGCCTGATGGGCAAGGTGAGGGCCTATGGCCAGGCCTGGGGGGGTGCCCTGAGGACAGCTTCCTCTTACCCAGCCCCTGTCTGCCACCAGGGAGTGCTGTTTCTGGCTGCTTTCCAAATGGTTTTCTGCTCCTGGTGCCTCCCACAGACCATCCTTAGTGACTTCAGCAGACTGCCCCAGGACCCGTTCTGCCTACTGGGCTATCACCATCCCGATCATTCCCTGATGCCCCAGCCCTCCTACTCCCTGGGGCTTGGGACACATGTCCCTTGCTAACCCAGTGTGGGAAGGGCTATGGACAGGCCCAAGAGCAAGAAAGCTGGTTTCGGAGGGCCAGTGGTGTTGACTATACATTAGTTGGGTGAGATGAGGAGCCCCCAAGGAAGCCTTGGGTCTGGGTGTTTGCTACACAAGGAATGCACAGCTGAGCCCACCTTGGTCATGCTCTTGGTCCCTATGAGGCAAAGCTCTGGCCAGCCCAGCCTAGGATCTCATGTCACCCTCCTCTTGTAGGTTGGGTGGGTGACGTAGACGACTACTCGCTGCACGGGGGCTGCCTGGTCACGCGCGGCACCAAGTGGATTGCCAACAACTGGATCAATGTGGACCCCAGCCGAGCGCGGCAAGCGCTGTTCCAACAGGAGATGGCCCGCCTGGCCCGCGAAGGGGGTGCCGACTCACAGCCCGAGTGGGCTCTAGACCGGGCCTACCGCGATGCGCGCGTGGAGCTCTGAGGGGAGAGTTGGCCCTGGTTCCCAGCCGCGGGTCGCCAGCTGCCCAAGATCGGAGATCCAGCTGTCCTCCTGTCCTGTTGCAGACTAAAGGTCTGGCCAATGTCTAGCCCCACCCTGCCAGCCGCGATACGGCGTAGTTCCTATATTCATGTTATTTATTGTGTACTGACCCCATGCTGCCCCGTCAAATAAAAAAACGACAAGGTTCGGGCCGGACAAACTCCGGGTCGGCGGGAGGGAGGCCAGGCCAGGTGCAACGAGCTGGCAGCTAGGAACACCCTGCAAGCGTCATGTGAGGGGGCGGAGTAAGAGCTGCCCTCCGCGGGCCTCGCCAATCAGGAGCTGGATTGCGTAGGACGAAGGGTCGTCATTGGACATCCGCAGCGGGCGCCCTGGTCTCTGCTACCTGTAGCTGAGGGCGCTATTGATGGGCAGTGCGGTGGGCCGGGGAGGCTCATTCTCGCGAGAGTTCAGCTCCCTTCTTATCCGCGGCTGCCTCTGCACCTGGAGAATCGACATGGACGCCCTCGAGGACTACGTTTGGCCGCGAGCAACCTCGGAGCTTATACTCCTCCCAGTCACGGGTCTGGAGTGCGTGGGGGACCGGCTGTTGGCGGGTGAGGCTTGGCTTGAGGCACGCCAGGGGGAAACAAACAGCGCCCGCCTAGGGCGGTGCCACAGAAACAAAGGGATGCCCTGAGGAGGAGGAGGGGCAGCAGGCTGAGGCTGGATCGGAGGTGGGAAGGGAGCTCAGGAGACGGCGGGGACCAGGACCAACCTGAGGAGGGCGGGGCCTGAGAGACAAAGCTGGTGTGGCTGCCGCGGCGTTTCAAAAACTTCAGCCCACGGGTAAAGGGCGGGTGGAGCCACGGGAAGATGCAGTGGAACGCGGCCGGGCGGTGGCGGAGGCCAGGGAACCGAGGGTTGGGGGGTGTGCCTTCTTTTAGGAGATGGGGTGGGGCTTGGCCTCTCTGGTGTAGACCTGGCTAAGCCGGGAGGTGGAGAAGGAGGCCTTTAGGGGGCCTTTGCTTCCGCTCCTTTTGGGAAAGGCATTGTAAGTTAAACCAGGTGACATGATGCCCCAAGACCAGCCAACTGCCTTCAGATTATATCCGACCAGTGGTAGAATCTGGGGAAGGCGGGGCTGGGAGATGGCAAGGGGGTGTGGCCTCTCGGGGGCAGGTGAGGTGGGGATGAAGATCCTCTGAGGAGGGTGGCGTCGCAGAAAATAGTGGATGAGACGTTTCCGAGTAGGGGGCAGTGCCCTGGGAAGCGAAGGCTGAGACCCCTCCTGAGATAGTTGAGGTCCAGGAAATCAGGTGTGGAGGTCCAGGAAATCAGGTGTGGAGGTCCCACCGAGGAGAACCAGGTCACAAAGGACAGGCTCCAATGGCTGGCTGCAGAGGCCTGGGACCTGAGGTATCAGAGTCCAGTCTGGTCTTGAACAGTCATTACATGAAGCCACTAATGACCCGTGTTGGTGCTGCTGAGTTGTGTAAAGGCCCTGAGGCAGGGCCTTGGCTGTCAGGCCTTGCGCGAGTTGCCACCAGTCCTAAGAGAGTGTGTGTGGGGGGTGGGGTTGACCCAGTTTTAATCTGGTGTGGGGATTCTTGGAGCACGGTGTTCCTACCAAAAGCTAAACTTTTAAGTCTCCTGGAGAGGGAACAGATAAGCAGAAACTCAAAAGAACCATAAGAGTAGGCCGGGCACGGTGGCTCAAGCCTGTAATCCCAGCACTTTGGGAGGCCGAGGCGGGTGGATCTCGAGGTCAAGAGATCGAGACCATCCTGGTCAACATGGTGAAACCCCGTCTCTACTAAAAACACAAAAAATTAGCTGGGCATGGTGGTGCGTGCCTGTAATCCCAACTACTCAGGAGGCTGAGGCAGGAGAATTGCCTGAACCCAGGAGGCGGAGGTTGCGGTGAGCCGAGATCGCGCCATTGCACTCCAGCCTGGGTAACATGAGTGAAACTCCGTCTCAAAAAAAAAAAAAAACAAAAAAAAAACCATAAGAGTGAACTAGGAAAAGGGATGAGTTCCTGGTAGAGAGTAAGCATGTCAAAGGCTTGAGGCTGGGAGAATCTGTCATTTTGGGGGAAGGAAGGAATTCGTGTGAAGCTACAGCAGGAGTGGAGCCTGGGAGGAAAGGAGGCTGGACAAGGAAGCAGAGGCCAGACTGTTTCAGGGTTTAATCTAACTTTTTCCCTAAGAGTAGTGGGGAGAACCTATTGAAGGGTTTTAAGGTGGGGAATAACTTGGGAAATGCAGTTTAGGAAGCTCTGCAAGTGAATTCACCTACTTCTGTGGCTTCCAGAGTGACTTTTATATAGCTACAATTCCTTTTTTTTTTTTTTTTTGAAAGTCTTACTCTGTCATCCAGGCTGGAGTGCAGTGGAGCGATCTTGGCTCACTGCAACCTCTGCCTCCCAGGTTCAAGTGATTCTTCTGTTTCATCCTCCTGAGTAGCTGGGATTACAGGTGCCCACTACCATGTGGGGCTAATTGTTGTATTTTTTGGTAGAGACGGGGTTTCACCATGTTGGCCAGGCTGGTCTCAAACTCCTGACCTCAGGTGATCCACCCACCTTAGCCTCCCAAAGTGCTAGAATTACAGGCATGAGCCACCATACCCTGTGTCTCTAGCCCATTCTTGAGCCCTTCATTTCCTATTCTAGCCACCGTAGTCAATGCTCTTGCCTACTTCAGGGCAATCATACATGCTATTTTCTCTACCAAGAAAGCTACAAACCCTCCCAGCGCCCCATGCACCACCACCCCCGCCCATCCCCCTCTTCTGCCTCCCTTTCTCTGGCTAACTGATGCTTATCCTTGATTCCTAACTCTTAACTGTTGTGTCCTCCCCTTACAAACTCACCCAATCTGGTTAGAGTAGACCAGGGTTTTCTCAGTCTTTGCCTCTATTGACGTTTTAGACAAGATAATTATTTGTTTGAAGTCTATGTGTGCATTGTAGGATGTTTAGCATTATCCTGGCTCTAGTTGCCAATAGCACAACCCCTGGAGACAACCAAAACTGTCTCTAGATATTGCCAGATGTCTCCTGTGGGGAAAGTTGCCCCCTGTTGAGAACCACTGGATTAGACTTTGTCATTTTATACTGTTTATTTTCTTTTTGCATTGTCAAGATCCTTCTCATTTTCTTTTTTCTTTTCTTTTTCTTTTTTTTTTTTACTTTTCATTTTTTAAAGACGAGGTTTCAACATGATGGCCAGGCTGGTCTTCAGCTCCTGACCTCAGGTGATCCACCCACCTCAGCCTCCCAAAGTGCTAGGCTTAGAGGTGTGAGCCACCGCGCCCGGCTCTTTTTTTTTTTAATTGAGATGGAATTTCACTCTTGTTGCCCAGGCTGGAGTGCAATGGTGCGATCTCGGCTCATCACAACCTCCGCCTCCCGAGTTCAAGCAATTTTCCTGCCTCAGCCTCCTGAGTAGTTGGGATAACAGACATGCCCCACCATGCTCAGCTAATTTTGTATTTTTAGTAGAGATGGTTCTTCCATGTTGCTCAGGTCAGTCTCAAACTCCTGACTTCAGGTGATCTGGTTGCCTTGGCCTCCCAAAGGGCTGGCATTATAGGCATGAGTCACCGCACCCAGCCAATTTTATTTTATTTATTTATTTATTTTAGAGAGGGTCCAACTCTATTGCCCAGGCTGGAGTGCAGTGGTGTAATCTCAGCTCACTGTAACCTCCACCTGTTGGGCTCAAGTGATTCTCTCACCTGAGCCTCCGCTGAGACTACTGGCATGCACCATCATGCCCGGTTAATTTTTGTAGAAATGGAGTTTTGGCATGTTGCCCAGGCTGGTCTCCAACTCCTGGGCTCAAACAATCTTCCTGCCTTCCAAAGTGCTTGGATCGCAGGTGTGAGCCACCATGCTGCGCCCTGTCTCTATTTTTTTTTTTTTTTGTGACGGAGTCTCGCTCTGTTGCCCAGGCTAGAGTGCAGTGGTGCCATCTCAGCTCACTGCAACCGCTGCCTCCCCGGTTCAAGTGATTCTCCTGCCTCAGACTCCCAAATACCTGGGACTACAGGCATGTGCCTGGCTAATTTTTTGTATTTTTAGTAGAGACAGGGTTTCACCGTGTTAGGATGGTTTCAATCTCTTGACCTTGTGATCCACCCGCCTTGGCCTCCCAAAGTGCTGGGATTACAGGCATGAGCCACCATGCCTGGCCTCTGTTTTTTTTAATTGAAAAAAAAAAAATAATGAAGTAAGGAGGCGGCTCTGAGTTTGAGAAATTTGTGGTCAAACTGAACATCAAATGTGACTGATGAGGGAAGCACAAAGTCAGCTGAAAGTCCAGCTGAAGCTGAGACCAAGGATTTTCTTTTTTTTTTTTTGAGACAGAGATTTACTCTTTCGCCCAGGCTGGAGTGAAGTGGTGCGATTTTGGCTTACTGCAAACTCCGTCTCCTGGGTTCAAGCGATTCTCCTGCCTCAGCCTCCCAAGTAGCTGGGAATACAGATGCCTGCCACTATGTCCAGCTAACTTTTTTATTTTTAGTAGAGATGGGGTTTCACCATGTTGGCCAGGCTGGTCCCGAACTCTTGACATCAGGTGATTCATGCACCTTGGCCTCTCACAGTGCTAGGATTACAGGCATGAGCCACTATGCCCGGCTGAGACCAGGGATTTTCTAAGTTTCAAGCTGCAGGACTGTGTGTCCTGGTGTATTCATAGGCTACATGCTGAGAAGTTTCCCTGATCCCCATCTCTTTCCCCATGGGCCATCAGAGTTAGGTACATAGCTCTGATATGGCTCTTTGCCTCTCTCTAGGTGAGGGGCCTGATGTCCTGGTGTACAGCTTGGACTTCGGTGGACATCTACAGATGATAAAGCGAGTGCAGAACCTACTTGGCCACTATCTTATCCACGGCTTCCGGGTGCGGCCAGAGCCTAATGGAGACCTTGACTCGGAGGCCATGGTGGCTGTGTTTGGAAGCAAGGGACTCCGAGTTGTGAAAATTAGCTGGGGACAGGGCCAATTCCGGGAGCTTTGGCGCTCTGGCCTGTGGAACATGTCTGACTGGATTTGGGATGCACGCTGGCTTGAGGGAAATATGGCCTTGGCCCTGGGCCACAACTCAGTGGTGCTATATGACCCTGTAGTAGGGTGCATCCTGCAAGAGGTGCCCTGCACAGACAGGTGCACCCTCTCCTCAGCCTGCCTGATTGGAGACACGTGGAAGGAACTGACCATTGTGGCAGGTGCTGTTTCCAACCAGCTCTTGGTCTGGTACCCAGCAACTGCCTTAACAGACAATAAACCTGTGGCACCTGACCGACGAGTCAGTGGGCATGTGGGCATCATCTTCAGCATGTCATACCTGGAAAGCAAGGGTTTGCTGGCTACAGCTTCAGAAGACCGAAGCGTTCGTATCTGGAAGGTGGGCGACCTGCGAGTGCCTGGGGGTCGGGTGCAAAATATTGGGCACTGCTTTGGGCACAGCGCCCGTGTATGGCAGGTCAAGCTCTTAGAGAATTACCTTATCAGTGCAGGAGAGGACTGTGTCTGCTTGGTGTGGAGCCACGAAGGTGAAATCCTCCAGGCCTTTCGAGGACACCAGGGACGTGGGATCCGGGCCATAGCTGCCCATGAGAGGCAGGCTTGGGTGATTACTGGGGGTGATGACTCAGGCATTCGGCTGTGGCACTTGGTAGGGCGTGGGTACAGGGGATTGGGGGTCTCGGCTCTCTGCTTCAAGTCCCGTAGTAGGCCAGGTACCCTCAAGGCCGTGACGCTGGCTGGCTCTTGGCGACTACTGGCAGTGACTGATACAGGGGCCCTGTATCTTTATGACCTTGAGGTCAAGTGCTGGGAGCAACTGCTAGAGGATAAACATTTCCAGTCCTACTGCCTGCTGGAGGCAGCTCCTGGTCCTGAGGGCTTTGGATTGTGTGCCATGGCCAATGGAGAAGGTGGTGTCAAGGTTGTCCCCATCAACACTCCAACTGCTGCTGTGGACCAAACCCTGTTTCCTGGGAAGGTGCACAGCCTGAGCTGGGCCCTGCGTGGTTATGAGGAGCTCCTGTTGCTGGCATCAGGCCCTGGCGGGGTAGTGGCTTGCCTAGAGATCTCAGCCGCACCCTCTGGCAAGGCCATTGTTGTCAAGGAACGTTGTCGGTACCTGCTGCCCCCAAGCAAGCAGAGATGGCACACATGCAGCGCCTTCCTGCCCCCAGGTGACTTCCTGGTGTGTGGTGACCGCCGGGGCTCTGTGCTGCTGTTCCCCTCCAGACCAGGTCTGCTCAAGGACCCTGGGATGGGAGGCAAGGCTGGGGCTGGTGCTGGGGTACCCGGAGTGGGTAGTGGCAGTAATAGCAGTGGGAATGCTTTCACTGGGTTGGGCCCAGTGTCTGCCCTGCCCTCTCTGCATGGGAAGCAGGGTGTGACCTCAGTCACATGCCATCGTGGCTATGTGTATACCACCGGGCGCGATGGTGCCTACTACCAGCTATTTGTACGAGACTGCCAGCTCCAGCCAGTCCTAAGGCAGAAGTCTTGTCGAGGCATGAACTGGCTAGCTGGGCTCCGTATAGTGCCTGATGGGAGCATGGTCATCCTGGGTTTCCATGCCAATGAGTTTGTGGTGTGGAGCCCCCGGTCACACGAGAAGCTGCACATCGTCAACTGTGGTGGAGGGCACCGCTCATGGGCCTTCTCTGATACTGAGGCGGCTATGGCCTTTGCCTACCTCAAGGATGGGGATGTCATGCTGTACAGGGCTCTGGGTGGCTGCACCCGGCCACACGTGATTCTCCGGGAGGGGCTGCATGGCCGTGAGATCACTTGTGTAAAGCGTGTGGGCACCATCACCCTGGGGACTGAATATGGAGTGCCCAGCTTTGTGGAGCCTGACGACCTGGAGCCTGGCAGTGAGGGGCCCAACTTGACTGACATTGTGATCACCTGTAGTGAGGACACTACTGTTTGTGTCCTGGCACTCCCTACAACCACAGGCTCAGCCCACGCACTCACAGCTGTTTGTAACCATATCTCCTCGGTGCGCGCTGTGGCTGTGTGGGGCATTGGCACCCCAGGTGGCCCTAAGGATCCTCAGCCGGGCCTGACTGCCCATGTGGTGTCTGCCGGGGGGCGGGCTGAGATGCATTGCTTCAGCATCATGGTTACTCCGGACCCCAGCACCCCAAGCCGCCTCGCCTGCCATGTCATGCACCTTTCGTCCCACCGGCTAGATGAGTATTGGGACCGGCAGCGCAATCGGCATCGGATGGTCAAGGTAGACCCGGAGACCAGGTAATACCATATTCCTCGGCAGGGTGTGGTGTGGGATCACGCAGATGCTCCCAGGCTTGCAGGCTCCACCTGACAGCTGCATGTTGTCTCTGCAGGTATATGTCCCTTGCTGTGTGTGAACTTGAACAGCCTGGCCTTGGCCCCCTTGTGGCTGCAGCCTGTAGTGATGGGGCTGTAAGGTGAGAGCATAGGGCCCAGTGGGGCGGGAGACAAAGGAAGTAAGGTTGTCTAGGATGCGTTCTGAGCTGGGCCACCCCCCACCCCCCAGGCTCTTTCTCTTGCGGGATTCCGGGAGGATCCTGCAGCTCCTTGCTGAAACCTTCCACCATAAGCGATGTGTCCTCAAGGTCCACTCCTTTACACACGAGGCACCCAACCAGAGGCGGTAAGAGGGATTGGATGATGGTCCTGCATGGGCTGGGTGGGGGTTCCCGTTGCGCTTCATCTCTGTCATTGACCGCGCTGTGTTTTCCTGGCTTCCAGGAGGATGCTTCTGTGCAGCGCAGCTACTGATGGCAACCTGGCCTTCTGGGATCTCACCACCATGCTAGATCATGGCTCTCCTGTCCTGGAGGCCCCAGTGGATCCTGGGCTTCCCTTCCGTGAGTAGCTAATGTGCAACCGTGGCTATCCCTCCCCACCTGTCATATACCCTTCATACACGTGGCAGGCAGGGCCCTGACAACTACCCTTTTCCTCCAGGGCTTTGCACCCCCTCCCTGACTCTCCAGGCCCACAGTTGTGGTATCAATAGCCTGCACACCTTGCCCACCCGTGAGGGCCACCATCTTGTGGCCAGTGGCAGTGAAGATGGATCCCTCCATGTATTCGTGCTTGCTGTGGAGATGCCAGAGCCAGAAGAGGCTGTGGGAGAGGCTGGGCTGGTACCCCAGCTGCGTGTCATAGAGGAGTACTCTGTCCCCTGTGCACATGCTGCCCATGTGACAGGCCTCAAGATCCTAAGCCCAAGCCTTATGGTCTCAGCTTCCATTGATCAACGGCTGACCTTCTGGCGTCTGGGGCATGGTGAACCCACCTTCATGAACAGCACTGTGTACCATGTGCCAGATGTGGCTGACATGGACTGCTGGCCTGTGAGCCCTGAGTTTGGCCACCGCTGTGCCCTTGGAGGTCAGGGGCTTGAGGTTTATAACTGGTATGATTGAGGTATCCCAAGGTGGCCGGTGTGCTGGGTATGGGGTCTGCTCACAGACAGTGTGGAGCAGGGATGGGCTGTCTATGCCCATGCTCAGCATGCCTTGAGGGGAGGAGGTGGTGGCCGTGGGTTCCTGACATCGGTGCAAGAGCTGAAGGTGAGTGGAGTGCTGCCAAGAATATGCCCCACTCCCCATGACAAGACAGAACTTAGTAACAATAACAATTTATTTTGGCTGTGGGTTTTTGCTTTTTTTCCAGTTGATGACTTTGTGAACACTCCCAAATATTGAAGCCTCTGTGGCCTTAGATATGGCTCAGTGGAGGGAGACCCAGTATAGCCAGGCCAGTGTGGAGCACCTCACGCACAGCCCTCAGAAGCTGCAGGCGGACGAACATCTGACCAAAGAGGTGTGGTCGAGGCTCCTGAAGGAGAAGGGGCCTGCTGGTCTCAGCCTCTGCTTCGTTTGCATTTACCCTATACCCCTCTGCACTTCCCACCCCATTAGTTGCTGTGTGCTCACCCCTAGGATGTGTACCCGGTTGTAGTAGGAGCTGAAATCCATGCTGAGCTGTACCAGGAACTTGCACATCTAGAGATAGAGACTGAGTCACTGGACCATCTCTTTGCTCTTGTGCCCCAGACCTTAATAAAGAATAGAGTGTGCAGTGTCTATCCTGGTTGTCTGTGCCTCACCATCTCTGTGCGTGCAGCGATGTGGAGCCCTGGGGCTGTGCAGTCCAGCACTGCTGTCTGGCTCAGCAGATCCGGAAAGGGGAGGATACTGTTGAAGAGCAACAACCACTCACCCTGTGGGGAAGAAAGGTGCTGGGAGGGAAAGTCCAGACCTCCTTGTGCCAGCTACCAGGAGGGACACTCACCTCATCATGTAGCAGTGAGAAGTCCAGACTGCTCACAGGAGGAAAAGTAGGGTACAGACCTTGTTCCATACTGCACTTGTAACTCTCAAAGAGTGTGGCAAGACGGGCACAATTATACATGACAAAGGTGCCACTCTTTGTACCCTTCGTGGAGATGTTGCTGTCAGCCAGAGCCAGGAGGATCTGCGGAATAGGAGCACAGCTACAGAGACAAGGCAGCCACCATAACCTGTCGCCCAACCCTGGCCCTGTCTCACCTGACTCTGTGGGGCTGTGCCCAGCATCTCAAACTTGATGGTGGCCACAGAGAGAACACTGAAGATCTCTGTCCAGGCTGGGTCTGAGGGAGTATAGGGTTGTTCAGTCAGTCTGCAGGCAAGGGCAGGGATGCAAACAACCTACCCCTAACCCAGAAGATAGCCAGGGTTTCCCAGGCACACCTTGTGCCAGATCCCCACCATGCTTCAGTGCTGAGGCCTTGCACACCTGGGCATGCCGGAACCTGTGTTTGGAAGAGAGAGGAGGGCCGGTAGGCAGGGTCCCAGCAAAGAGTACCCCCACACTACCCTGGCTTAGGTTGTCCCAGCCTCACTCACTCGTAGTACTCAGGGGCAGTCATCAGAGTGCCAGGTGCACCAGCTACTTTCACTGGGCCACAGACCAGGTGCTTCTGTCAGGAAGATGGCAGGGCTCAGCCCAGCTGGCACTACTCTCAGCAGTACTCCCTGGAGGGGCCTGAATCTGGTGCCTCCACTCAATCCAGACTCCCTCAACTTGGAACTGCCAGGTTGAGTGGCTCCTACCCAGTCCCTCAGGCCACACACAGTCCAGCCTCCTCAACCTAGTCTTCAATGTTCTTGAGATGTGTCTACAGAGCCCCCATTCCCTGGAGCCTCTGCACCTGCTTCACATGCCCTCTCAAGTCCAGCAACTCCCCCAAGGTCAAGTGTTGGTTTTTGGACCTGTCAGCTAACATGCCCCGTGGTGGGTTTTGAAGGGCCCTCTGAGGTTGGGGGTGAGGTGGTGGGGAGCTCCACCATCATTAACCTACCTGTCTGAGTGGAGCCTTGTCAACCAACTTCCACCAAAGCAGGTCCAACTTCTGTTGCTGGAACTCCTCTTCACAGCTAACCACGTGTATAACCAGGCAACTGTCTGTACCAGTATCTGGGACCCCAGCCTAAGGGAGGACAATCATCACTGTGGAAGTACAGTATATACTTGGTTTGCCAGAACCTACAGGATTGGGAGTCACTAACCAGGCCTGGGTGGCTGTCCTCAGGCCAATGCCATAGAGCCTCCTGCAGCTCAGCCAGTGCAGAGAGGAGATCCTCAGTCACTGCAAAGAGAACAGACAGGTGCTGAGGCTGGCAAGAAGCGGAGATGTCCCCCCACCCTCTCCTGCCTTTTCTGGCCCTGCCAGGCTTCAGGTCCTACCCAGACAATTGTCCAGGTTGGGGTCATAGCCAGCTGTGCAGCCCTGTTCTTCCATCAGCTCCTTCAGACACAGTCTGCCTAAGATGCCAGGGGACAGTGCCCTCCCGTCATAAGAAGAGGTAAGTTCTGCAAGTGCGTGACTCCCCAGAGTATGGGAGGAAGCTCTCTCCGAGGCAGCGGGCCAGTCCACCCGCAGTTGCTGCAGGAAGGTCAGCATGTGCGGATCCCGCACAGCTGGCACTAGGCGCACGCATACCCTGCAAAGGGAGGGCGGCCGCTTCAGACTGCGCACCTGGTCCAGCTCGCCATGACTTCCCACCTCCAGGCGCAGTCCCCAAGGGCGGCGCCGATTGCTCTATAGGTCTCCAGTGGTCCCTCCTCCATTCCGGCCCCGCGGCCCCGCTCACCCGTGAGCGCGCAGAGCTCGTGCCAGGTGATCGGCCACGAGCACCGTACGCAGCTGGCTCAAGCGGAGTGCGCAATGGGAGCTGCGCAGTGCTGGGCAGTGTAGCAAGACGCGCTGGCCGGGTGAGGCGGGTGAGGCGGGCGAGGTATAAGCAGCCACGGCGCTGAGGACGCGCTCGAAGACGGCGGGGCGCTGCAGTTGGAGCGACAGACCCACTGGGGTCGGCGCGCAGCGCAGCACCGGGGCCACACCGGGGCCCTGTAGGCAGGCGAGGGCATGGAGCACATGCTCGGGAACCTGTGGGAGAACAGGGGTGTCAGCGGGCCACGGCATGGGGCTGAGCTCCCAGCCGTACGGCCCGGCTCGTGCCCACCTGCCCGTCATTGAAGCGCACTTGCAGCGCGCGGTGCGGCGCCAGGAAGTCTCGGGAACGCAGGTGGCGGGTGCGCGTCTCCTTGATCCACACCGGACCTCCTGGCCCCAGGGCCGCGTTGAGGGCTCCCAACGTCTCCCCGACACTAAGGCGCCCGGTCGCCATGGTGACCGGAAGGAGTGAACGGAACCGGAAAAAAAATTTAGGGAGGTGGAACTTCCGGAAAGGACCGACTGGCTGGGGCGAGGATTAGGCGGCGGTCCCCGTAAGTGGACAGGTGCGCAAGAGGGAGCAGTGTTGGCTGCTTTCGGCCTACCGCGCCTTCCGCGTGGTCCACCTGCACAGCCGGGCCACGGATCTGAAACTTCAGGGTCCTCCCCGAGCTTAAGGTTCTTTCGTTGTGACCAGGCCTTAACCAGGGAGAAGACCAGGCCTTAACTCGCGACCCGGTTGGGGCTCAGACAGGGTACCGTCTCTTCTCATTGAAGTCTCACATCTTTGTGTCGATATTTCTCCCATTTTACACATGATGAATACTTGTCACTGGAATAAGGCAGTATAACATTAAGGCCACTTTCATGACCTATTTAAAACATCTTTTTTTTTTTTTTTTTTGTTTTGAGGAGGAGTTCCTCTTTATTTCTCAGGCTGGAGTGCAGTGGTGCGGTCTCGGCTCACTGCAACCTCCGCCTCCCGGGTTCAAGCGATTCTCTTGCCTCAGCTTCCCGAGTAGCTGGGACTACAGGTGCCTGCCATCATGCCCAGCTAATTTTTTGCATTTTTTTTTTTCAATAGCGATGGGGTTTCACCATGTTGGCCAGGATGGTCTCGAACTCCTGACCTTGTGATCCGCCCGCCTCCGCCTCCCAAAGCGCTGGGATTACAGGCGTGAACCACCGCGCTTGGCCCGGGTGGTCTTTATTCCCAGGAAGTGCGCACTCTGATATAATTTCCGGTTTTCTTCTCTTCATACCTGAGGAATTAAAACCATCATGACGGCTTCCAGAGTAAACAGCTTTTAATGTGACTCCTTTAACCTGCTGTACTTTAACAACGATCCTTATGCTTCCTGTTTTAGGCAACAGCCATTATAGGCCAACTAAATAATGCGACCATAAGAAGCAGAGAAATAGACCTTAGTTGGAGCATCCTGCTCCTCTACCAGTGGGAGAGCTCTTTTTCTCCTCCCGCCGCCCCCGCAAAGGTTCCCAAATGTTTTCATTTCAATGTAACATACTCACCACCACCCCTTCCTTTTTTTTTTGAGACGGAGTTTCACTCTTTTTACCAAGGCTGGAGTGCAATGGCGCGATCTCGGCTCACCGCAACCTCCGCCTCCTGGGTTCAGGCAATTCTCCTGCCTCAACCTCCTGAGTAGCTGGGATTACAGGCATGCGCCACCATGCCCAGCTAATGTTTTGTATTTTTAGTAGAGACGGGGTTTCACCATGTTGACCAGGATGGTCTCGATCTCTTGACCTCGTGATCCACCCGCCTCGGCCTCCCAAAGTGCTGGGATTACAGGCTTGAGCCACCGCGCCCGGCCACTTCTTCCTTTTAATAAAGATCGAAGCTAACCCAGCAAAGAGAGCTGGGAAATCCAGAGAGGAGGGAAACCCGGGGGCAGGAAAAGCTTGACAAGGCCGCTTTCTGTGCCAGGGCTGATGCCCTGATGGGAGGCGCCGAAAGAGCACTGGGCGGACACGACATTCCCGATGGCTTCTCGGGTGCCCACTCAACGGGAGTGATCGTGTCATTCCAAAGCGCTTTCCATTCTGAAGGCGCATGACTTGGAGACAGCTGCTTAGCAGGGTTGGAAACCTTCAGCCAAACTGAGGACTTCACTCTCATCCACGAAGACGGTTGGGGTGGTTTTCCCCAGGAAGTAGAGGGCTATCTTTAGCAAGCTGCGGGCTGAGGCGGTCCTGGGGGACTCACTATCATTGCAGCCCTACCCGGAGGTCCTGGGTCTACCCTCCCTCGCCAGTGCTCCTCAGGGTTCCAGAGATGGCCACCAGCTTCAGCTCTCCGACTTCTACAACCATCACCTCCAGCCTGAGGGCGCACCTGAGAGAGGAACTGAGACCCAAGCGGCTCAGTAAAGTATGTCTGGGGGTCAGAAGTACCCCATCTGGGCCAGGGCGCTGCTCAGGCAGGAGAGCAGGGGACGAAATCCAAGCGCAGCTGGAATGCTCTGGAGACAACAGCTGCTTTTGGGATTCCGTTGCCCGCTGTCCAGCCGTTTGCGGGGGGCGGGGGAGCTCCCGCCCCCTGGTCACTCGCCCTGGGGCTACATCAGAACCTGCCCATCCCTAGTCCCAGGAGGTAGACCCAGCAGTAGGCTGTGAAACTGAGTCTAGAGGGAACAAGACGCTCACCTGGGCCCCAGAACAACAGAAGGGGAGGTGGGGGCCTCCCCTGGGACCGGGTCCCGATCCAGATTAGATCCGCAGAGCAGGGTTAGCCCTGTTGGTCCCACGAAGCCTGGGCCACTGGTGCGGTGACGGTGGCGGGGCGGGCTTCGGAATCCGCCAGGAGGGAAGCGCGCCCGTGGGGCTGGAGAGGAAGTAAACCCACGCGTCCGCCTCGGGGACACCCCCGCGCTCGCGGCTCTTTGTCCAGTGACGCTGCCAGCGCCCAGAGCACCAGAGGCCCACACAGCAGCGGCGGGACCCCCAGAAACCTATTGCAACCGCCCCCAGGAGACCCACCACCAGGCCACGACTGTGCCGAGCTTCCTGCTTGCCCAGCCCCGCGAGTAGCGAAAGCGACAATGTTCCCCTGAGGCCACGACAGAGCCAGCGTGCCGAGATACCCAATCCCCGCGCGGGCGCCAGCGACTCTCGCGCCAGTAGGCCCTTGACTTGGTTCAAGACGGGGGACTGGGGACTCCCAGGACGAGAGCAGAGTGAACGAGGACAAGGTGATGCTCCACGCGCTTCTACTTCAAGTCTGGTCCAGTTCTGCCCGGTCTGGCCCAGCTGGACAGCCACCCAAACACTACCACGGCTTGCCCTTCCGCTTGCTCTGGCTGCCCGCAGACTTGGAGCCATTTTAAGAAGAAACCACCTGGCCACGCCCCCTGGAGCACCCGAGAAGCCAATCCACGCTCGGCCACGCCCCTCTTAGAGCGCAACGGAGAGGCCAACGGTCGCGCGGGTGACGGTTAGGGCGGGGCGTGCTTCGGCTGCCAGCCGGAGAAATTTGAGCCGGCTGCCTCGCCCACGGTGCCTGAAGCTCCAAAGGCTAGGATTAGGGGCTTGAAGTCTGGCACTGACCGCCTGGCCAGGTGTTCAGTTCACGACTAGGTGGGCGGCTGCCCCGCCTCGCGAGCGCGGCTTAATAGCTGAGAACCCGGGGGCCAGGCCGCGACTGCGGCCCAGGCAACGCCCTGAGGGCGGCCACACTACCAGGTGTTCCACTCCCCCAGGACTGTGGGCAAGGGCCCGGGGCGGGGCGAGCGGCAGGTGATGACATTGGAGCTGCGCTGGAGGTCGAGGGACTCGTCCTCCCAGGACAGATGACACTCGCCTGCGGGGCCGGCCGAGCTGTGCTGTGCCCTCCAGGACGCAGGGGGCGCTGCACCCGCGCTGGGTCAGCCTCCGCAGGGCCCCGCCAACCCTGTAACAACCGGCGCCGGTGACGACTTCGCCGCGCGTCGGTCAGCCATGGCCACCGTTCTCGCGCTACGCAGCTTGTACCGAGCGCGACCCTCGCTGCGCTGTCTGCCTGTTCAATTTCCCTCGTAAGCTGGACCCCGCACCGTTGACCGTCCCACCCCCTAGGGCTGGCGACTGCCACCCCGCACCTTCTGGCTTCTCGGGCGGCCGGTCCCGGCCCGGCCGTGTGCCCCTGACCCTTTCCCTCTGCAGGGCCCCGCGACGGGGGCATCGGCTCTCGCCAGCAGATGACGAGCTGTATCAGCGGACGCACATCTCTCTGCTAGAACGCGAGGGCTTTCAGACGATGTACATCGACAGCTACAACAGCCGCGGCTTCATGATCAATGGAAACCGCGTGCTCGGGCCCTGCGCTGTGCTTCCGCACTCGTTGCTGCAATGGAACGTGAGTCCTGCCCCGCTGTGAGGAAACTGAGGTCCAGAGTCACAGGTCCTCAGCCTGCTTGTGTCCCTGTAAACGTGGCTTTCCTCTATCTCCCGTAGTGGATGGAGGTGGGAGACGCTGCGTGGATTTGTCGTACTGAATAAGTCATATCCCTGTACAGGTGGGATCTCACCAGGACATCACCGAAGAGAGCTTTTCCCTCTTCTGGATGCTGGAGCCCCGGATAGGTACTGGGGGGAGGGGAGGCAGGGCAGAGGTGCTTTGAGCTCCAAAAGGCAATCCCCACCCCAACCTCTCAACAGAATTGTAGACTAGCCTCACCCTCCCTTCCCTAGAGATTGTTGTGGTGGGGACTGGAGACCGGACTGAGAGGCTGCAGTCCCGGGTGCTTCGAGCCATGAGGCAGCGGGGCATTGCTGTGGAAGTGCAGGACACGGTGAGTCCTGCAACTGGGGCATGCTGTGGGGAGTACAGGCCTGGCACTAGACAGGCTGATTCTGGCCTTTTCTTTGCAGCCCAATGCCTGTGCCACCTTCAACTTCTTGTGTAATGAAGGCCGAGTAACCGGAGCTGCTCTGATCCCCCCACCAGGAGGGACTTTACTCACATCTTTGGGCCAAGCTACTCAGTGAACCACCAGGAACTGACCTGCTAACTACACTCTGCCAGTTCCCAATGCTTTCACCCTTATCTCCCCTTTGGCACTTATCTTGCTTACCAACATAATAATTTATACACTTCTCCCATTTTGTATCAAGTGTGTTGCTGGCCAGGAGCTGCTGGCTTACTGGGCTCTTGGAGAGGAATGTGAAGAAACCAAGGGGTCACTTTTTCATCTAGATTACTTAGGATAGTACGTTTACCGTTCTAGACCTGTCTACTTGCTCACGTGCGGATTTCAGGGGACCTCAATGCCTTTTCTCACAAAATCACTGATTTTTTTTTTTTCTCACTGTCACCCAGGCGGGAGTGCAGTGGTGTGATCTTGTCCCACTGCAACCTCCACCTCCTAGATTCAAGTGATTATCCTCCGCCTACTGTGTAGCTGGGATTACAGGCCCCACCACCGCACCTAATTTTTTTTTTTTGAGGTGCTCTCTCTGCCACGCTGGAGTGCAGTGGGGTGATCTCTGTTCACTGCAACCTCTGCCTCCCGGGTTCAGGTGATTCCCCTGCCTCAGCCTCCTGAGTAGCTGGACTATAGGAACATGTCGCCACACCCAGCTAATTTTTGTATTTTTATTAGGGATAGGGTTTTACTATGTTGCCACCTGCCTCAGCCTCCCAAAGTGATTACAGGTGAGAGCCACCATGCCTGGCCGAGAGATATTTAAGTTGGGGAATATCTATGTGTCTTGACTTGGTCCTATATAGCCAAGCTATGGCCTAATAGGATGCCCTGTGAATGCCAGTCCCAGGGATTGTTCTTTGACCCCCTGGGAGCCAGAGGGGTAAAAGCAGCTCAGTGTGAGACTGAAACCCCAGGAGCCACAGCTGGTCAAAGCTGTTTTGTGAGCAGCCTTAGGAGGAACTTTTTGAACCTGGAACTACCCCCTTCCAGGTCCACAGAGCACATTTATCTCAGGGCCTGAGGTTCCCCCTGAAAATCAGAGTGCTGTGTTTGTGTACATCTGTGGTAGTGACAGCTACAGGGCCCCACCTGTCTGTTGACCTCAAAGATCAGGCATCACCTTTTTTTTTCTAAACTTTTATTGAAAAAAACTGAGGCAATGTGCTGGATCCCTTTTCAGAAAAGGCGCTTCTCATACCTGCAGGCAGAAGGACCACCTGTGAGGTGAAGGCTGGAGGAAGGAGGCCTGAGGCATGGCAGAGGCCCCACCAGGGACAGGGTGACTTACGAATGGAGGCTATGGACGCCACCCTCCACCTGGGCTGAGGATGTTCTCTTCTCAAACTTAAGCTCTCCAGAGTACATCATGGCTCTGAAGAGGGGCAGAAGTCAAATGTGGGTAGCTGGCCCTGAACCAGCCCCTCTACCCATGTCCCAGCTTCCCAAGCTCACCGGACTTGGGTCAAGCTCTTGGCACCAATGTCCTGGCACGAGTGTTGGATGCCAGCAATCAGGTAAGGGACGAATTTGTGGATGGACCCTTTGTCCTGCACAGCACCAGACACCCCCTGGGCCACTTTGATTTTGTCAGCTTCACTGCAGGGAGAGGCAGAGACATAGGCAAGGTCACAGCAGAGATGAGACAGTGCAGGATTAGGTGGGGTAATAGGCCTGCTTGTCCCACCTGAAATATCTGTTCTGGCTGCTGAGGTGCTTGTCCATGGCATCGAGAGAACCCATACCGCGATATTTCTTTAGCCGGATCCCATCAGAGAAGAAGTACTCACCAGGGGCCTCAGTGGTGGCAGCCAGGAGAGAGCCCATCATGACTGTGGACAGATGGAGTGCCTGGGGCAGAGCTTAAGCAGCACGGGGGCAGGGGGAGTCCCACTGGCCTTCATGGGTACTGGGCCTCACCTGTGGAGGCCCCAAGGGCCAAGGCTTTGGCAATATGGCCCACATTTTGGATTCCTCCATCAGCAATGACTGGAACGCCAAAGCGCCGTGCATATTCTGACACCTTGTACACTGCTGTTGCTTGGGGCCGCCCACAGGCCAGCACTGTTGAGATGGAGGAACACATGGGTGGATAGGGTTAATCGGGACAGGCAGTAGACTCTGTAGCTACATTTAGGACCCAGGAGCTCTTGGCTACATCTGCATCAGGACTGCAGCTTGGCTGAGGAAGAGATGTGTCTGGGAATGGCTGCTGCCCCATCTACCTTAAATAATACAAACAGCTGTGCTGACCTCCACTCACCCCCACATGTGCACGTGCATGTGTGCAGTGCCCAGGGCAGCCTCAGGCACATGCAGTCTTGGCAGCCGGGAAAGCCCCCGTCCAGCTGGTATCAGATGGGGCAGGAGTCACCGTGCAGTTAGTCCCCAGAGGCACTAAAGTCAGGCCCAGCCCTTCCTCCCTGAATGGTGGGCAGTTCAGGCAAGATAAGGGCAGTGGTTGTGTGGAACAGCAGGCTCCAGAGTTGGTCCTTGAGCCATGCCTACTGCAGAAGATGTGGGCAAGAAAGGGCCTACTTAGGGAAGGAGGTCCTGCCCTATCAGCACCCAGGAGGAAGAGGAGCTATGTTCATGAACAGCCCCCAAACCATGGTCTGTGTATCAGTTGGCCCTGCCCACCCATCAGCACCACAAACCCCGGGAGCTACAGCTACAGTCAACCAAGCAGCCGGGCAGTGGGCAGCTGGGCCGGGCCAGTGGGCCGGGCTAGACTTACTATAGCAACCCGTGACAGTAGAAGGGCATTTGGGGCTGTGGGACTTTATGTCTGGAGGGATCTTGGGAGCCACTAAATAAAACAAACAGACCAGAGTTTAGAGAAGGCACAGAGCAGGAGCAAGGAGGCCAGGCTAGGCAGGGGAGTGGCAGGTGAGGGATGACAAGACCTTGTCTTGCTTCCAGCCATGTCACCCATCCAAGAGGCCAATTTGGCCCCAGGGTTGCCCCTATTGGAGGACTCTATTGTTCCCATAAGAGTGCTTGGCTCCAAGGTATGTGGGGCCTGAAACTGGGGTCTCTGTGGGCCCTGTCAAAGCATATTCTTACCTTCCTGGGTAATGCAGATGGAGCCACTTCCCATGCCCACCCGCAGGGCATCCACACCTGCATCAATGAGGTTCTTGGCCTGAGCAGCAGTGACCACTAAGGTGAAGGAAATGCTCACATGAAGGTTACAGTGGGAGCCCAGCTTACCCACTCCCACCACACATCCTTCAGGGCACAATCTTGCCTTACCGTTGCCTCCAATGACCTGGAGATTGGGGTATTTCTCTTTGATGTACTTGATCATATTGATCTGGAAGATGGAGTTTCCCTGGGAAGAGTCCTGAGACGGGAAGTAAGTCTCAGACTGTGATGTGACAGCTCCCCCTACTGCCCCAACCTGCCTGTGTAGCAGCTCACCAAAACCACTACATCCACACCAGCCTGCGTGAGCAAGTCCAGCCTATACTTGTCATCTTCATGAGTGCCAATGGCTGCTCCACACAGCAGCTGTTTCTTGGCATCTTTGGAGGCCAGTGGGTAGTCCCGATTCTTCTTCAGGTCTGTCCGGGCAATGATGGCCACAAGCTCATCATCTTCATTTACAATGGGCAGCTTGCCTGTGGTCAGGGCAGGACATGAATCAGGACCCTGAGTGTTAGTTTCAGGCCCCTTCCCACTCTAGGACTTACCTTTCTTGCTGCGCTGCAGAATTTCGTTTGCCTCCTTCAGTGTGATGCCTGCAGGGGCTACCACCAAGTCTTCCCTCTTTGTCATGATCTACGTGGAAGGTGAGATATGAGGAAGGGCCAGTCAGACTATGGGCAGTCACCTTTTTTTTTGGTCTCCCGAGTAGCTGGGATTACAGGGGACTGCCACCATGCCCAACTAATTTTTTGTATTTTTAGTAGAGATGGAGTTTCACCATGTTGGCCAGACTGGTCTCAAACTCCTCGAGATTTGCTCACCTCAGCCTCCCAAAGTGTCAGGATTACAGGCGTGAGTCACCATGCGCAGCCTATGGCCAGTCACCTCTACATGCCCTGCCTAATTCAGGGGTGAGGTTCTAGGGACCACCACCTTCATTCACCTGCACCCAAACCACCCTTCTTAAAGGGATCCCAGCAGTTCCTAAGCAGTATAGTATTGAGTGAGGGGTGAGTAGAAAGGACAACACAGCACAGGGAGCAGCCCCTTACATTATGGAATAAGAAGGACCACACAAGAACAATGGCAAGAAAATGAGGGCTGACCTCAAGCCCTGACTTAGGGGTTTCAAAGAACACATGAATACTAGCAAGCATTTGGGCAGTTTGAAAGCATTCCCAGTGAAGGAGTCAGAAATATGGTTTGACACTCATCTTTCCCAGAGAGGAAAGGCTATCAGAGATGTCATACAGGCAACAGAAGCCTCTTGTCTTCATCCTGGGCTTCCAGAACTTGGCTGTACTCTGCCAGTGGCACCCACCTCTTCCAAGAAACAGTCATGTTCCTCCTCTTTGAGAAAATCAATGTCCCTGGAGGAGATGATGCCCACCAAGCGGCTCCCCATCCGGCCTGTGTCTGTGATTGGGATACCGCAGAAACCATGCCGGGCCTTGGCCTCAAAAACATCCCGCACGCGATCCTTGGGGCTGAGCACTACAGGGTCTGTGATGAATCCCTGCTCGTATTTCTGGAAGGGGATGGTGAGAAAGGGCATTGCATCTTTGAACTACTTTCATCAGGCTGTTAATCTGAAGCATGGGGTCTCTGCTTAATGATCCCTGTGGCAGTGCCACAGGACCAAATCACACCAACACATCTATGAGGAGACATGGGTGGGCTAGAGGCACTGTCTACCTGGTCTATTGCTGCTGCTTTAAGAAACAGAATCTCAGGCTCTTCTCAGTAATTGAATCCCATGGTGGGAAGAAAGGACACTAAATTAATAGAACAAACCCCTACTCCCACCCCACCTCAGTGCAATTCCCAGGAGTGCTTGCTAATGATCCTTGCCCTTCTGACCTTCACTTTTCGAACTTCATTGGCTTGGAATTCAGGTGTACAGTTGTGATGGATGAAGCCAATACCGCCTGTAAGCTACAGGATAAAAAGGGATTACTAAGTGACCAGAGGCAGGACTGAATGCCTTTGGGGAAAGGTGATGGCATCCTTGCTCCTACCCCCACACCCCATGCGGCTCACCGCCATTGCTATGGCCATCCCAGCCTCTGTGACTGTGTCCATGGGAGAGGAAATCAGTGGGGTCTTAAGAGTGATTTTCTTGGTCAGAGCAGAAGTCAGGTCCTGAGGAGATAAAGGTCAACCAGTGTGGGAAAGCATCGCTTACACCTCAAGGTGTTACTGGGTCCCCCACAAACAGGTACTTCTATGACCTACATGCTAACCAGTAACATGATCCCATAAAATTCACCCCCAAACCCAATCTGGTGAGGTAGCCAAGACCAGGTGACAGTAGCACCTTACCTCGCCTTGATGTTCAGAACCCAATTCCTGATTATACTCACCACCTGGTCTGCAGTGAAGTCGATGTACCCAGGGAGAATGAGAAAGTCACTGCGAGGGAAGGGAGTGAATTGAGAGTAAAGCTCTCAGGCTTATGGCTGGATGAGACTCTATACTCCATCCCCATAGATCAACCCGTAAGGCATGTGGGCAGTGTCGCACTGACAGAGCCTGTGTGTCACAGGCACGGCACAGCACAAGGTGGAGATGGGGACAGGGGACCTTTTCTGCCACCGAGCTGTCATCAGTGCTCCTGGCACCCTGACAATTACGTTTCTGGAGCATGGAGTCTCCAGCCTGAAATTCCAAGCACTATTGAGATGCTTCTCTGTACCCCAAGCCCCGCTCTAGATGTCTCAAAGTGAGACCCTAAGGTGGGTGGCCAATTGCCGGAACCTATCTCCCACGCCCGCTCCCAAGAAGGCTTCACGGAAGCCCCCATCTGGCCTTTTCGCCCAGTGTGCCGCCCCTCTCCTCGCCCAGCTGGGCCCCATAAGGCCCGCACTTGTAAGTGAGGCCGTCTCCGCAGTTGAAGAGCTGCTGTGCTGTGAGTCCGTCGTCTGGCACGTAGGACGTGCCCCCGCTAATCAAGTAGTCGGCCATGGCCAAAACAGGACACTGCCGCGTGTCTCCGAGGACCGCGCCGCAGAGACCTCTGCCGTCCGGGCCGCGCCAATATAAACCAGCCGATTTCGTCACTGCGCTGCGCGCGACGCTGACGTCAGGGCGTAGCGCGCGCGGGCGGAGCCTAACCGCCTCGCGGCATCGAGGACGAGACTGGTGGTGGAAAACCGGCGCATGCGTACAGCACGAAATGGCCTACTAACTGAGGAGCTGCGGTTTCACATCCCACCCCACTCCCTGCAGGACCCGTGCCCGTTCAATTAACAGACAAGCCTTTGCTTCCACTGTCCCGCCGGGGTCCTCCCCAAAATAAAGAGGCGTTGTTCACTAGCATGTTGAAAAGACGTGCTTGTCATTCTTAATAAACAACTAGAGTAAGAATACATAAGAGAAACAGAGTGGTATCTTTATATGATACACAAGTGTATGTTACAAGAATTCCATCAGGCACAGGAGCCTCAGGTTTTAAGGCCTCAATGATAGGCCCAAAAAAAAAAAAAAGGCATGGTAAAGTTTTTACTTTAACATCTAAAATGTCACTTGTCATAAAGGAGGGTGTAATAGAAATTGTCTTTAGTAAATCATAATTGAAGTTCCCCTCATTTTTCTTCCATTAAGATGCTAAGTTTATGTCTGAGCATGAAGAAAGAAAAGAACATCGTTTCCCTGTGGTCAGCGAAGTCTGTCAGCCCAGTGGAAGCGGGCTGGGGAGATTTCCTGCAGGGTCCATCCATCATTAATTCCATCTCTCTTGAAGATGGAAAGGGGCCACATTTCTTTTAACAGTCCAAGCCCTTTCCCCAGGCCCCAGGCCAAAAAAGAGTCAGCCAGCAACTTTCTAGGACCTATGATTCTCAAGGAAACCCAAAGCCCCCATTGGCTGAGGAGTCTGCCGCAGCATGTTTATGAAGATGCAAAGGGGGCAAAGTTTTCTTTTACATTTTAAACAGAAGCAGCCTGAAAGGCTTCATAACTACACCAATAAAAAAAGAAAAAAGAAAAAACGGAGGCCTCTTCTTTAGTGTGAAAGTCTGGTTTTTCCTGGCTGGTTTCTCTTCCACCATGGCCAAGGCATCTCAGTGCATAGTGCTTGCATTGGCCACTGCGATGGCCTCCTGAATTTCTCTTATCACCAGGATCCGGGTCAGCATTTGTCCCATCTGCTCTCTGCTGATAGGCTGGACTGAGTACCAGATTGGGCTGTTGGGGGCCACCACTGGCTCAGGTGTCAGGTAAAAGGTGTCATTCCGGCCTTTCACACTCTGGGGGCTGAAGATATGTGGATAAAAGTTGGGTACCACCAATACAACTTCAACCCTCCCACCTTGAACCTCCCAGAGATGCTGTCTGCAAACAGTAAGGCCCCAAGGTATTGTGGCACAGCTACTTAACTGCATGCAGCCAACACACACTACATCCTGGTCCTACTTTGGGACTAGTGCAAATGCCCAAAATGCTGGGTTGCTTCCCCTCTGCCCCTCCTTCCCACATGCCAGCTGCGAGCCATCACTGACTGCACCAGCCTAGGGCTCCCATGGACTCGTATGAGTCCATCCTTATCCTACTTGAAGTCAACTTCACTGCCTAGAAGGTCTATCTCCAAGTCTTTGCACATGTTGTGTTTAGTATTTTTTTTTTTTTTTTTTTTGAGACAGAATCTTGCTCTGTCACCCAGGCTGTAGTGTAGTGGCATGATCTCAGTTCACCGCACCCAGGCTGGAGTGCAGTGGCACAATCTGAGCTCACCGCAACTTCTGCCTCCCAGGTGGCATAAGCCACTGCAGCACCCAGCCCCATGTTGTGTTTTCTACCCAATGGCCATGACACTGGGGCCCTTGGTTTGGGTTCATTTCCCTTTCCCCAACTGTGCTGTACCTCTATTAAGTACTTGGCACCCTGGGCCGGGTGCAGTGGCTCATACCTATAATCCCAGCATTTTGGGAGGCCGAAATAGGCAGATGACCTGAGGTCAGGAGTTTTGAGGCCAGCCTGACCAACATGGAGAAACCCTGTCTCTACTAAAAATACAAAAATTAGCCGGGTGTGGTGGTGCATGACTGTAATCCCAGCTACTCAGGAGGCTGAGGCGGGAGAATCGCTTGAACCCAGGAGGCAGAGGTTCCAGCAAGCCAAGATCATGCCATTGCATTCCAGCCTGGGCAACACGATTGAAACTCCATCTCAAAAAAAAAAAAAAGTACTTGGCACCCTGCATCCTTTAACAGTAGTTATTCATCTGTCCATTCAAGATTTGTTTAAAGGTTACTGGTGCCAGGTCAGCACTGGGTGCTGATAGTAAAAAAAAAAAAAAAAAAAAAAGAGGCTGGGCATGGTGGCTCAAGCCTGTAATCCCAGCATTTTGGGAGGCTGAGGCAGGTGGATCACAAGGTCAAAAGATCAAGACCATCCTGGCCAACATGGCAAAATCCCATCTCTACTAAAAAAAATACAAAAATTAGCCGGGTATGGTGGCGTATGCCTGTAGTCCCAGCTACTCAGGAGGCTGAGGCGGAAGAATCGCTTGAACCCGGGAGGTGGAACTTGCAGTGAGCTGGGATTGCGCCACTGCGCTCCAGCGTGGTGACAAAGCAAGACTCCCTCTCAAAAAAAAAAAAAAAAAAAGAGCAGGAACAGTATTTCCTACCCCATGGGGCTTACAGATAGGAGGGGACACAGGTAGCAAAGTCACACAAATACAAAATAATAAACAGGAAATAGCCACAGGGAAGAGGTGGAGAATCTGGAAAAATTCTCTGATAAGCTGTGTTTAAGTTGAGAAGAGGAATAATATAATGCCCTTGAGCGGAGAGGAGCTAGTGTGGCTAGGGAACTAAGAGCTCCACAGACATGAGGTTAGCAAGGGGAAGTGCGTGAAAAGCCTTGACTGCCATAAAAGGATTATTATATAGAGTAATGAGAAACTACTGAATGGGCAAAAGGGAGAAAAAGCTGAGAGGAGTCCCACCTAGACTAATGGTGGCCGTGACAAAAAGTCAAGGTCAGGAAGCAGGGCCATGCTCAATGTGTGATGAAGGTAGATTCTCTGTACCTCCACACCCTTTTCATGAAAAGTGACTGTAGGGACCCAGGACCCCTTTTTCTATCAGTGCTAGGCAAATCACACACCTTTGGAAAGCCAGAGCAAGGCTGCTTCTAAATTTAGCTTTTTGGAAGTGTTTTTACTTGGTTTGAGACTAGAGAATGCCTTTCCCTTGTGATATCACACAAGTGAGCATGCACATGCATACATACACACACACACGTGCATATGGATAGCCAGTCACAAAGTCTCCTCACCATTTGAAGAGGTAGAAATCGTAGAGCTTGATGGGACATCTCAATGGATTCTCTGGATTTTCCGTCTGTTCTGCATACATGTCATCTGTAACTATAAAACACACATCCCCACCACCACGGACATGGCATTAGACTGCCTTACCTCAAGCCCAGATCAGGAACCTTAGGCTTTCAGCCAGTCCAACTAGGAAATACAGGGTGCAGGGAGGAAGGTATGAGCCATGGGCAGTGACTACTAAGGGAAAAGGCAGCTATTCTCTGGGGCTTTCTCTGCTTCTAGGAGGAAAGTTTGGAGTTTTTGGCTGGGGAGAAGGGAGTGGAGAATTTTATCCAGCAACTCCCAACCTTCACACTTATCACTGGCCCCACAGGTACAAAGGCAGGACAGAGAATGTCAAGAAGCACCTGTTTTTGTCATCCCTGCCTCCTTTCCTTACCTTTCTGGCCGGTCTGGTGTATTCCAAGGGCCTTCAAATACCGGATACTTGTGCTTTTATCCTTGGGATTAGAGGGGTTTTTCTTTGTCTGTCGCAAAACCTTGGAGAAGGCCAGCTTCATGTGCTGGTCCACTGTCTTCAACAGGAAGTACCTGGATCACAAGTAAAAGCAAGGCAGAGGGAGAGGGTGCCGGGAGGATACCGTGACTTACCCTCTGCCCACTGGTGCCTCAGAGCAGCCAATGCCCACACTCCCAGGATCTGGGCAGGTCCATACCCAAGCACAGTGTCCAGTGCAGGAGCCACATCAAGATGGGTGGTAGGGGTCTAGCAAGGCTGTTTGCCTCACTGGTTGCCAAACAAAATGCAGCCAAGTGGGGCTAGGGCTTTCAGTAGCTCAAAGTTTCTCAAGTATATGTCAGAGGAATTCAGAAGTCCTCTTGGATAGTTTCCACACTCTTCACTGGACAAATGCCAGCAGTGGAGCCTCTAGAACACTTACTTGGTATTAAAGAACATGAGGGTGGTCAGCAAGGTAGAGGGGGAGTGAGCCCCAAGCTGCTTGCACTCCCAGAGCATCTCCTCAGTCACGTGGCTGGGCAGGACATAGCCTAGGAGGAATACAGTACTGCTACAACAAGAGGATGGCAGGTAGTCTCTCAAAGGCACAATATGGAAGGTGTGAAACATAAAGACCACACAGGAGTATAAGTTTCATTCATCAGGGGAGTCTCCCAAAGTATGGCAAAAACCATCTGGAAATCTTGTTAAAACAGATGGCTGGGTCTCAACTTCTTTCTGAGGTAGAACCTGATAACGAGCATTTCTAACGCCACACTTGAGAACCACAGCCTTATATGATTGTTGTTACCCTCCAATCCAAGGTTAACATGAGGCAAAAAGACTGCCCTAAGGGACAATGAAGTACCGAAAACTATAAACCAGACTCTGTATATATGCATACTTCTCTGAGAGTATACAGAGTTTTGCTTATTTTCAAAGTTGGTCCAGCGCCCAAAGAACTGGTATGCACGCCCGTTTGCCCTCACCAAGTCTTCTCTCATTTCAACCTTCTCTAAAAAGGCCATTGTCACTCCTTCTCTAGATAAAGACGAAACTGATACTCTGGGGGATTGTTTTTCTTTTTTCATTTTTTGTTAAGATGCAGGCTCTCTTCTATAATATTTGTCTTTTTTTAAAAAAGGAAGGCTAGGCATGGTGGCTCACACCTGTGATCCCACAACTTTTGGGGGCTGAGGTGGGAGAATTACTGGAGCCCAAGAGTTGAACACCAGCCTGGGCTACGTAGTGAAACCTCATCTCCACTAAAAATCAAAAAAATTAGTTGAGTGTGATGGTGCACACTTATGATCCCAGCTACTAGGGAGGCTGAGGTGGGAGAATTCCTTGAGCCTGGGAGGTCAAGGCTACAGTGGGCCGTGACCAAAACACTGTACTTAAGCCTGGGTGACAGTGAGATCCTGTCTCAAAAAAAAGGAAAAAAAGGAAAAAGAGATGGAGTTTGATGGAGTTTCATTCTGTTGCCCAAGCTAGGGTACAGTGACACAATCATGGCTAACTGCAGCCTTGAGCTCTTGGGCTCAAAGAATCCTCCTGCCAGATTGCCGAGCAGTTAGAAATACAGGTGTGAACCAACACACCGAGAAAATATGCCAGTATTTGAGCTGTTATAAGTTCTCCTCACAAAGCTGATATTACTGTAAGACCCCAGTTCATAAGTGAACCCAGAGCTAGGCATGGGCAAAGGTCAGTAATTTAAACAAGAGCCCTGGTCAGCAAGGTCTGCACCAAAGAAAGATGACATTTGATATAACCACTAAGGCCCCTTCATGTGCTGAAGTCAGTCAATATGCAGGTATTTGGGTAATGGGGGCATGATGATATAGCAGCAGGCAAATAGTATTATCCTGTAGGGTTTCAGGATTCTCCAAGCAAGCAGAGTGTGTGACACTTCCTGGAAGCAGAAAAAGGAACATTCTGCCCGATACACTCCTCTTCTGTGTTGCTCTTGCCAGAATAAAGCTAGCTCTCTATTGTAGCGCACTTCCATCTATTTAAGGCAGTCCTGACTCTATTTGTGTCTACCTTTCGGCTATTTTGTGACCCAGTGGCAATGAGAAAAGCTTTTCTGCTCTTAAGACATATTGGAAGCCCCCAAGAGGCAGGATGAGCCGAAAACAGCCCTCCTCTGGAAGGAAAGACTCAAGGAATCCTCCCACCTTAGCCTACCTAGTAGCTGGGATCACAGCTGTATGCCATCACACTCAACTAATTTTTTTTATTTTTAGTGGAGATGAGGTCTCACTATGTTGCCCAGGCTAGTCTTCAACTCTTGGATTCAAGCAATTCTCCCACCTTGGCCTCCCAAAGTTTTAGGATTACAGGTGTGAGCCACCATGCCTGGGCTTCCTTTTCTTAATAATGGTTCTCCTAGGAACACTTATTGGCATACTTTTGTATGTTCCACTTCTCTGGGTTCGCTCTGCCACTTGCTCCCTCTGACGTCACTTCCCTAATTTTATTCTCTTCTCTACAACTTATAATCAACTTGGCTGGGTGTGGGGGCTCACATCTATAATCTCAGCACACTGGGAAGCCAAGGGAGGACTGCTTGAACCCAGGAGTTCAAGACCAGCCTGGGCAACACAGGGAGACACGACTAATAAAAATAAATAAACAAACAAATAAATAAATAAAAAAGAGCTGAGTGCAGTGGCTCGTGCCTGAGTCCCAGCCTGAGCCCAATAGGGCGAGGCAGCAATGAACCATAATCCTACTGTTATACTCCATCCTGGGTGACAAAGTGAAACCCTGTAAGAAAAAGTAAATTAAGTTGGGCACTTTTGCCTATAATCCCAGCACTTGGGAGGCCGAGGCAGGCAGATCACGAGGCCAGGAGTTCAGCCTGACCAACGTGGTGAAACGCTATCTCTACTAAAAATACCAAAATTAACCGGGTGTGGTGGCACACGCCTATAGTTCCCAGCTACTCGAGAGGCTGAGGCAGGAGAATCATTTGAACCAGGAGGCAGAGGTTGCAGTAAGACAAGACTGTGCCACTGCACTCCAGCCTGGGCGACAGAGCAAGACTCTGTCTCAAGAAAAAAAAAAAAAAAAAAGAAAAACAGCCTGGGCATGGTGGCTCACGGCTGTAACCTTGACAGGCTGAGGGAGGTGGATCACTGGAGCCTAGGAGTTTGAGACCAGCCTGGGCAACACGGCAAAACCCCATTTCTACCAAAAAAAAAAAAAATTGTCAGGTGTGGTGGTATGCCCCTGTAGTCCCAGCTACTTGGGAAGCTGAGAGGTGGAAGGATTGCTTCAGCCCAGGAAACAGAGATTGCAGTTAGGCAAGATCAAGCCACTGAACTTCAGCCTGGGAAACAGAGCAAAACCCTGTGTCAAAATAAAAAACTAAATAAAAATAAAATAAAACGAACTCTACTGACTGAGGGCCAGGGTTCCTAGCATGTGACTAAGGGAAAAAAAAAAAAAAAAAACCTAAGGCAGTAGCCTTACATTTCTAAATCTGAACTACAGGGACCAAAAAAATATGTTTTATATTTAAAAACAATTTCTAGTTCTGCTCACAAAGACTAGAAACCAAGACCAATCTAGGTATAATAAGTACCCCTAGCACACAGAGTAGGGTACTGAAATACCATTTCCCAATAAAATGGACCAGGCTTGGGCTGGGCACAGTGGCTCATGCCTGTAATCCCAGCACTCTGCGACGCCAAGGTTGGTGGATCACCTGAGGTCGGGAGTTTGAGACCAGCCTGACCAACATGGAGAATCCCGGTCTCTACTAAAAACACAGAATTAGCTAGGCATAGTGGTGCATGCCTGTAATCCCAGCTACTTGGGAGGCTGAGGCAGAAGATTTGTTTAAATCCGGGAGGGAGAGGTTGTGGTGAGCAGAGATCGTACCATTGCGCTCTAGACTGGGCAACAAGAGCGAAACTCTGTCTCAAAAAATTTAAAAGAACTAGGATCCAGAACTTAAGGATTCTGCATTAGGACAAGAAGTGTCCAAGATGGGATAAACATTCTGTCAAATCAGAAATCAAGAAAGAATACTAGGGTTATGTCAAAATGACTTAGGAGTCAATTTAAAGAAGCTCCTAATGGCCAATGATGGGACATTTGTGCATCAGTAATGATTGCAATGAGCTGAATCTCATTAAATATGTTTAAATCTGTAAGTTCACAATGACTTTTTTTATTTTTTGAGATGGAGTCTCGCTCTGTAGCCCAGGCTGGAGTGCAGTGGCACAATCTTGGCTCACTGCAACCTTCGCCTTCCAGGTCCCAGTTCAAGCAATTCTTCTGCCTCAGCC
>NW_022436963.1:660123-670308 GCF_009761245.1 Sapajus apella
TTTTTTTTTTTTTTTTTTTGAGACGGAGTTTCGCTCGTTACCCAGGCTGGAGTGCAATGGCGCGATCTTGGCTCACTGCAACCTCTGCCTCCTGGGTTCAGGCAATTCTCCTGCCTCAGCCTCCTGAGTAGCTGAGATTACAGGCACGCACCACCATGCCCAGCTGAATTTTTGTATTTTTAGTAGAGACGGGGTTTCACCATGTTGACCAGGATGGTCTCGATCTCTTGACCTCGTGATCCACCTGCCTCGGCCTCCCAAAGTGCTGGGATTACAGGCTTGAGCCACCGCGCCCGGCCCACAATGACTTTTAAAATAAAACAAGTAAACCTTAATTGGACATCACTGAGAGAAGCTGGTGACCTAACTCATTTTTGTAAAAACTGATAAGGAAAGAAAAACAAAACCAAAAACAAACCAAGCCTCCTCTATACAATATATACGATTATGAATCCAAAGAGTTAAAGACAGAAAGTTAGGGCCAGGCATGGTAGCTCATGCCTTTACTCCCTGTACTTTGAGAGGCCGAAGTGTGCGGACTGCCTAAGATCAGGAGTTCGAGACCAGCCTGGGCAACATGGCAAAACCCCGTATCTACAAAAAAATACAAAAATTAGCCAGGCATGGTGGGATGCACCTGTAGTCCCCAGCTACTTGAAGGGCTGTGGTGGGAGGATCGCTTGATCCCAGAAGGTTAAGGCTGCAGTGAGCTGTGTTCACATCACCACAATCCAGTCTGGGTGATAAAGCGAGACCCCGTCTTGTAGAAAGGGCAACTATGACATAATCTTACCAAAAAGAAAACCAAAAAATCAGAATCAATCTGTATATTCAACTACCAATCAACCATAAATACATAAGGAAAAAAGAATATGTTAAACTACACTGGATGTAATCAGCAAAAAATAAGACTCTGACAATTTCAAAGGCTACTTTCTTCCATGAATATATTGTAAGACAAAAAGGAGGAGGAAATTAGGATTAACAGTAAATATTAAGGCTGGGAGTGGTGGCTCATACCTGCAATTCCAGCACTTTGGGAGGCTGAGGCAGGCAGATTGCCTGAGCTCAGGACTAGCGTGGGCAACACGGTAAAAAGCTGTCTCTACTGAAATACAAAAAACTGGCAGGGTGCGGTGGCTCATGCCTCTAATCCCAACACTTTGGGAGGCCTAGGCAGGCGGATGACCTGAGGTCAAGAGTTTGAGACTAACCTGGCCAACATGGTGAAACCCATCTCTACTAAAAGAACATAAAAATTAGCTGGGCATGGCAGCATGCACTTATAGTCCCAGCTATTTAGGAGGCTGAGGTCAGAGAATTACTTGAACCCGGGAGTTGGGAGGATGTAGTGAGCCAAGATCACACCACTGCACTCCAGCCTGGGTGACAGAGCAAGACTCCATCTTAAAACAAACAAAAAGCAAATATTAAAAAAACATAGCTGGGCAGGGCACAGTGGCTCACACCTGTAATCCCAGCACTTTGGGAGGCCAAGGCAGGGGGGGATCACCTGAGGTCAGTAGCTCGAGACCGGCCTGGCCAACATGGTAAAGCCCTGTCTCTACTAAAAATACAAAAATTAACTGGGCATGGTGGTACCCGCCTGTAGTCTCAGCTACTCAGGAGGCTGTGGCATGAGAATCACTTGAATCCAGGAGGCGGAGGTTAGAGTGAGTGGAGATCTTGCCACATCACTCTGACCTGGGCGACAGAGAGAGACTGTCTCAAAAACAAAAAAAAAAAAGACACAGCCAATTTCAATATGTAGACTTTTTTTTTAAACCTTTATTCAGATAAATCAAAATAATGAAATTTATGATACTATTAGAAATTTTGATAAAGGTAGACTTTTAATGACACATATATACTTTTTTATTTTATTTTGAGAGAAAGTCTCATTGTTGCCCAGGCTGGAGTGCAATGGCGAGATCTCCACTAGCTGCAACCTCCGTCTCCCAAGTTTAAGGGCCCGCCACCATGCCTGGCTAATTTTTTTTTAAATTTTTAGTAGACAGGGTTTCACCATGTTGGCCAGGCTGGTCTCGAACCCCTGACCTCATGATCCACCCGCCTCATCCTCCCAACGTGCTGGAATTACAGGCATGAGCCACCATGCCCAACTGCTTATTATTATTATTATTGTTATTATTATTATTATTTTCTTTGGGACGGAGTTTCGCTCTTGTTACCCAGGCTGGAGTGCAATGGCACGATCTCGGCTCACCGCAACCTCCGCCTCCTGGGTTCAGGCAATTCTCCTGCCTCAGCCTCCTGAATAGCTGGGATTACAGGCATGCGCCACCATGCCCAGCTAATTTTTTGTATTTTCAGTAGAGACGGGATTTCACCGTGTTGATGAGGATGGTCTTGATCTCTTGATTTTGTAATCCACCCGCCTCGGCCTCCCAAAGTGCTGGGATTACAGGCTTGAGCCACCGCGCCCGGCCTATTATTTTTTAAAGTTATGAGCCAGGCATGGTGGCTCATGCTCATGCCTGTAATCCCAACACTTTGGGAGGCTGAGGTGGGCGAATCACCTGAGGTAAGGAGTTTGAGACCAGCTAGCCAACACAGTAAAACCCTGTCTCTACTAAAAATACAAAAATTAGCCGGATGTTGTGGATCATGCTTGTAATCCCAGCTACTCAAGAGGCTGAGGCAGGAGAATCGCTTGAATCTGGGAGTTAGGCCAAGATTGTGTCACTGCACTCCAGCCCAGGTGACAAAGTGAGACTCTGTCTCAAAACAAAATAAAAATTAAAAATTAAAAAGTATGGCAGGGTGTGGTGGCTCATGCCTGTAATCCCAGCACTTTGGGAGGCCGAGGCAGGCGGATTGCTTGAGGTCAGGAGTTCGAGACCAGCCTGGCCAACGTGGTGAAACCCGGTCTCTAAAAACAAAACAAAACAAAACAAAACAAACAAACAAAAAGAAGTATGATAGTCTGGGCCCAGTGGCTCATGCCTGTAAACCCAGCACTTTGGGAGGCAGAGACAGGCCAATCACTTGAGGCCAGAAGATCAAGACCAGTGTGGCCAACATGGTGAAACCACATCTCAACTAAAAATACCAAAAATTAGCTGGGTGTGGTAGTGCACACCTGTGGTCCCAGCTACTCAAGAGGCGCACAAGAATTGTTTGAACCCAGGTGGCAGAGGTTGCAGTGAGCTGAGATTGTTCCACTGCACTCCAGTCTGGGTGACAGAGTGAGACTCTGCCTCAAAAAAAAAGGTATGATAATGGAATTTTTTCTCATATATATATATATATGTGTGTATGTATATATGTGTAATATGTATATGTATGCATATATAAATATTGGGCCAGGCACTGTGGCTCACACTGTAATTCCAGCACTTTGAAAGGTCAAGGAGGGCAGATCACTTGAGGTCAAGAATTCCAGACCAGACTGGCCAACATGATGAAACCCCATTTCCACTGAAAACACAAAGATTAGCTGGGTGTAGTGGGAGATGCCTGTAATCCCAGCTATTCAGAGGCTGAGGCAGGAGAATCATTTGGACCCAGGAGGCGGAGGCGGCAGTGAGCCAAGACTGCACCACTGCACTCCAGCCTGAGTGACACAGAGAGACTCCATATCAAAAAAAATTTATGGCCAGGCGTGGTGGCTCAAGCCTGTAATCCCAGCACTTTGGGAGGCCGAGGCGGGTGGATCACGAGGTCAAGAGATCGAGACCATCCTGGTCAACATGGTGAAACCCCGTCTCTACTAAAAATACAAAAAATTAGCTGGGCATGGTGGTGCGTGCCTGTAATCCCAGCTACTCAGGAGGCTGAGGCGGGAGAATTGCCTGAACCCAGGAGGCGGAGGTTGTGGTGAGCCAAGATCGTGCCATTGCACTCCAGCCTGGGTAACATGAGTGACACTCCGTCTCAAAAAAAAAAACAAAAAAACAAAAATTAGGCTGAGTGCAGTGGCTCATGCCTGTAATCCCAGCACTTTGGGAGGCCGAGGCGGGCGGATCACAAGGTCAGGAGTTCCAGAGCAGCCTGACCAACATGGTGAACCCTGTCTCTATTAAAAATACAAAAATTAGGTTGAGTGCAGTGGCTCATGCCTATAATCCCAGCGCTTTGGGAGATCGAGGCGGGCGGATCACGAGTTCAGGGGTTCCAGAGTAGCCTGACTAACATGGTGAAATCCCTGTCTCTACTAAAAATACAAAAATTAGCCGGGCATGATGGCGCAAACCTATAATCCCCGCAACTCGGGAGGCTGAGGCAGAAGAATCGTTTCAACCTAGGAGGCAGAGGTTGCAGTGAGCAGAGATCATGCCACAGCACTCCAGCCTGGGCAACAGAACCAGACTCCATTTCAAAAAAAAAAAAAAAAAAATTAGCCAGTCAAGGTGGCATGCACCTGTAATCCCAGCTACTTGGGATGCTTAGACAGGAGAATCCCTTGAACCCAGTAGGCGGAGGTTGCAGTGAGCCAAGATTGCACCATTGCACTCTAGCCTTGGCAACAAGAGTGAAACTCCATCTCATAAAAACAAAAACCAAAGTCTATTAAAAACAAAAATAGCTAAGCATGGTAGCACATGCCTATAGCCCCAGCTACTCAGGAGGCCAAGGCAGGAGGATCACTTGAGCTCAAGAGTTGGAGGGCCATCTCAGTAACATACCAAGACCATGTTTTTTTCTAAACAAACAGGCCGATCATGGTGGCTAATGCCTGTAATCACTACTTGGGAGGCTGAGGCAGGAGAATCACTTGAACCCGGGAGGCGGAGGTTGCGGTGAGCCGAGATCGTGCCATTGCACTCCAGCCTGGGCAACAAAGTGAGACTCTGTCTCAAGCAAACAAAAACAAACAAAAAAAAAACAGAACAAAAACAAAATCACTGAATAACCTACGCTTTTGTTTCGAGAACATGCTGTCGAGAATGCTACCTGTTAGTAAAGCAAAAATTATGCTCTACAGATAAAACTGTCCATAATTTTTTAATTGTTATAATGATTGTAATTTTAATCAGTACATTTTAATAGAAAAGAAAGATAGTAACTACCCCACTAGTTCTGCTTGTTCCTGTGTCCTTCCCACACTGGGACCAGCAGGGTTCTCTAGTGCGCAGTGTCTCTTGCCTATCAGGGCAAGTAGCACAGTGGCCAATGCTGCTGCAATCTGGGATTTTATAGCCCCCTCACCCACATGCTATTTCACAGCCAACCACAGAAGCTGTTGATCTTTCTTTTTGCTTTTTTTGAGACAGAGTTTCACTCTTGTTTCCCAGCATGAAGTGCAATGGCATGATGTGGGCTCACCACAACCTCCACCGCCTGGGTTCAAGCAATTCTTCCACCTCAGCCTCCTGAATAGCTGGGATTACAGGCATGCACCACCATGCCCAGCTAATTTTGTAGTTTTAGTAGAGAAGGGGTTTCTCCATGTCGGTCAGGCTGGCCTGGAACTTCTGACCTCAGGTGATCTGCCCGCCTCAGGCTCAGAAAGTGCTGGGGTTACAGGCAAGAGCTACCTCACCCAGCCACTGTTGATCTTTCTTAAATCCAGGTGGGAAAGACATCCAAGGACAAGGGAGACTCTTACCAAGTGGAGTGACCCGGGGCTGAACATCCTTCAGAACTTCATGTAGCCACTCCGTGAACCGAACATAATAAAGATCGGAGAAAATGTCATCTACCCTTCCATTTTCAAAAAGATACTAAAAGAAAAACAATCAACAGAAGTTATTGGTAGTCTCCTGAACAAGGCTTTCAGGGGATATAAATATATTTTTCTACCAGTACTACTGTCCTTCCCCACCCATTCACACCTCAACAAACCAAGGCACCAGCATGTAACACTTTCATAGTATACTTAATCTCATGTGACTGATTCTCACAACATTCTTGAAAGTTGGGTAAATAAGGCATACACTGTGAATGCTACTTCACCCAAGCCAGGCATAGTTTTGTGGTAGCAACAATCATGAATAGGCTCTGCCTTCCATTAGATATTGTATAAGTTAAATAACATGTGCAAGTCTTTTAATTTCTGGGGCTCAGTTTCCTTGCCTATAAATGGAGATGACAGTATCTGTCTTCTAAGACTGGGCAGAGCACAGAATGAAAGCATGTAAAGCAATTCACATAGTACTTAGGATAGAATCAATGACAGAGGAAAAAACTAGGAGGCATACATTTGTCAAAACTAGGCAACAGGATGAGTCCCAACCAGTAACCCTTGTCCTATTATACTGTAGGTTTTTCCTCAAGATCCTTTGAACACTAAGAAATCTGGCTGGACGCGGTGGCTCACGCCTGTAATCCCAGCACTTTTGGAGGCTGAGGCAGGCATATCACCTGAGGTCAGGAGTTCGAGACCAGCCTGGCCAACATGGTGAAACCCTATCTCTACTAAAAATACAAAAATTAGCCGGGTGTGGTAGTAGACACCCGTAATCCTAGCTACATCGGAGGCTGAGACAGAAGAATCGCTTGAACCTGGGAGGCGGAGGTTGCAGTGAGCCGAAATCACACCATTGCACTCCAGCCTGGGAAACAAAGAGCAAAACTGTCTCAAAAAAAAAAAATCCACTTCTCAGTCCCTGAACTGCCAGTCTATAAATTTCCCTGTTATGCTTCACCACAGATGTCCTGAAAACCTAACTACATTGGTATGTTATTCTACGCTCCTTTAAATAAGTATTTGGTGCTAATGCAGGGAACAACGAGAAGAAAAGCTTTATGCTAGCACAAGACTTTGTTTTGAATAAATTACTTTCATGAAAACCATGTTTACTGTAACAAAAAGAAAAGTGTTACATTAATGCTTTGTGATTTACAATAAAAGTGAATGGCTGCAAGGTAATTACCAATAATGTAACAGAAGTTTCTCTAGGTAGTAGGATGATGAATAGTGTTTTTTTTCTACTTTATTATTTTATGTATTTATTTTTTTAAGTGAGAAGGTCTCATTCTGTTGCCCAGACTGAAGTACAATGGCGTAAACATACCTGACCATAGCCTCAAACTCCTGGGCTCAAGGGATCCTCCTGTCTCAATCTCCCAAATAGCTGGGACTACAGGTATGCACCACCACGTCTGGCTAATTTTTTTTTCTTCTTTTTGTTTTTGAGACAGGGTCTCACTCTGTCATTCAGGCTGGAGTGTAGTGACATAACCATGACTCACTACAGCCCCAACTTCTGGGGCTCAAGCAATCCTCCCACCTCAGCCTCCCATGTAGCTAGGACTACAGGCCATCACTATCAAGCCTGGCTAATTTTTTGTAGAGATAGCTTCCCAGGTAGTAGGGATTACAGGTGGGCACCACCACACCTGGCAAATTTTTATATTTTTAGTAGACGGGGTTTCACCATGTTGGCCAGGCTGGTCATCTTCAACTCCTCCTGACCTCAACAGACCCACCTGCTTTGGCCTCCCAAAGCACTGGGGTAACAGGTGGGAGCCACCAGCGCCCAGCACTGGCTCTAATTTTCTAAAGTGAACATGTAGGTTTTTAAAACTTAAAAAAGGCCAGGTGAGGTGGCTCACACCTGTAATCCCAACACTTTGGGAGGCCGAGATGAGTGGATCATAATGTCAGGAGTTTTGAGACCAGACTGGCCAACAAATTGAAAAATCTCTACTAACATACAAAAATTAGCTGAGTATGTTGGCAGGTAACTATAATGCCAGCTACTACTACAGAGGCTGAGGCAACATATTGAAAAATCTCTACTAAAAATCAAAAATTAGCTGGGCGTGGTGACAGATGCCTATAACCCCAGCTGCTACTGGGAATCACTTGAACCCAGCAGAGGTTGCAGTGAGCCGAGATGGTGCCACAGCACTCCAGTCTGAGTGACAGGGCAAGACACCGTCTCAAAAAAAAAAAAAAAAAAAAAGACTGAAAAACTAGCAAATATCCCAATTAGAACCCAGATCAGCCAGGTGTGGTGGCGGGTGCCTGTAGTCCCAGCTACTCGGGAGGCTGAGGTGGGAGGATAGCTTGAGCCCAGGAGTTCTGGGCTGCAGTGGGCTATGCCAATCGGGTGTCTGCACTAAGTTCAGCATCAATATGGTGACCTCCTGGGAGCAGGGGACTACCAGGTTGCCTAAGGAGGAGTGAACCAGCCCATGTCGGAAATGGAGCAGGTCAAAACTCTTGTGCTGATCACTAGGGGGACTGCGCCTGTGAATAGCCACTGCACTCCAGTCTGGACAACATAGTGAGATCCCATCTCTTTTAAAAAAAAAAAAAAAAAAGAAGAACCCAGATCAAACATGTTCTCGTGAAGATCTGTTTCCTACCTTTTGAATACACAGGAAAATATAGTAGAGCACATCTGGGTCATAGGGTTCACCTTCTCCATTTCGAGCTTCCCGTGTCATTAGACAGAGCCCATAATTCAACTCTGCCACAGCAGAGGAGATGAGATCTTCCTGGAATCGCAGCAGCTGGCGCCCTGCAACAGAAGCCCCAAAGATGAATGGAGGTCCTGGCAACCCAGGATGAATGGAGGTCCTGTGGGTCCATATCTGAAAAGCTCAGAACAGATACTGCCCATCAGGGTGCTGGGCTAGAAATGTCACTTGTATCTACTGTAATGTCTTACATCTGTAATGTCAGAACAGGCCTATAATGTGAGTATATGAGCCTAACGCCAAGAAAGAAGCGCCTTGACTGCATACTCCTTGGTTCCCATTTCCTCCCAGAAGCCATTTTGCTCAGGTCTGGTAGGGTCAACTCCAGAAACCCACTATGTCTAAAAATACCTGATTTGGGGCAAACCCCACACATCCTGCTTATTATGTACAAAAGGTCAGTACTGCTTGTTGCTAGGCTTGAACTCAACATACTATTTCAGATTTTGCTCTCGTCTCCAAGACAGGGGATATCACTTTTCTGCCATTTTGTCCCCCTGTTGTATTTTAGACAGAGCCCACTCTTCTTCCCAAACACTCACTCCCAATGGGTGCCAATCTGTTCTGAGCATCTTTCTCTAGTTCAGCATTCTTGGTCTGGGCCCAGTTTTTCCATACTTCAAGCCCTTCTTCTGGCTTCAAAGAATTTGGAAGCAGAAGTTCTGGGGAAGGCTGTGGCTGTGATTGTGGTTCAACTTCAGCAACCTGGACAGTCTGAGCCTATAGGAGAGAAACCATGAAAATGTGTCAGTATTGTTTTGTATTAGATCCTTCTGCAAAATTGCCAGAAAAATGTTACGTATAGTTCATTTATTTAAGAAAATCTTCTCTATTCCTTGCTGTCCTACTTTTAAGCAACTTTGGAGTTCTACTTCTTAACAGCAAAAGCAGCACTGCAACTGGCTAGTGCAGTGCTTCTCAGCTGCACTGTTAAATCTTTTTTTTTTTGAGACAGAGTTTCACTTTTGTCCAGGCTGGAGTGCAATGGTGCAATCTCAGCTCACTGCAACCTCCGCCTCCTGGATTCAAGAGATTCTCCTGCCTCAGCCTCCCCAGTAGCTGGAATTACAGGCATGCACCACCATGCTCAGCTAATTTTGTAATTTCAGTCAAGATGGGATTTTGCCATGTTGGTCAGGCTGGTCTTGAACTCCTGATCTCAGGTGATCCACCCATCTTGGCCTCCGAAAATGCTGGGATTACAGGTGTGAGCCACCATGCCTGGTTAAATCTTTTATTTAAAAACCCTAATAGCCAGACTTATCCCAGAATCTCTCTAAGGGGGAGCCAAAGTATCAATTGTTTAAAAACTCCTTGAGTAAGATCACACCACTGTACTCCAGCGTGGTGACTGAATAAGACTCCATTTCGGGGGAGAGAGGAAAACAACAACTCCTTGAGTAAAAAGCTTTGGTCACCACTGAGAACTACTGGCTCAAAGCACTGCTCCCACAATCTTTAATGTGAAAACAAATTACTTGGGGATTTTATCAAAATGCATATTCTGGCCGGGCGTGGTGGCTCACGCCTATAATCCCAGCACTTTGGGAGGCCGAGGCAGGTGGATCACGAGGTCAAGAGATCGAGACCGTCCTGGTCAACATGGTGAAACCCCGTCTCTACCAAAAATACAAAAATTAGCTGGGCATGGTGGTGCACGCCTGTAGTCCCAGCTTCTCGGGAGGCTGAGGCAGGAGAATGGCTTGAACCCAGGAGGCAGAGGTTGCGGTGAGCCGAAATCGCACCATTGCACTCCAGCCTGGGTAACAAGAGCGAAACTCCGTCTCAAAA
>NW_022436963.1:670408-674639 GCF_009761245.1 Sapajus apella
AAAAAAAAAAAAAAAAAAAAAAAAAGGCATATTCTGATTGAAAAGGGTGGGAAGTGAGACTGCATTTCTAACAAAGTCCCAAGTGACAACAAACTACACTTTGAGTACCAAATGTCCATAGTAGTAATTTTTTTTTCTGAGATGGAATTTCACTTTTGGCTCACTGCAACCTCTGCCTCCTGGGATTACAGGCACCTGCCATCATGCCCAGCTAAATTGTTGTTTTGTTTTTTTTTGTATTTTTAGTAGAGACAGGGTTTCACTATGTTGGCGAGACAGGGTTTCACCATGTTGGCCAGGCTGGTCTCAAACTCCTGGCCTCAGCTGATCTGTCAATCTCTGCCTCCCAAAGGGCTGGGATTACAGGTATGAGCCACTGTACCCAGTCCAGAGCAGTTACCTTAAAGCAGGCTGCACCTTAAAATCATCTGGACTGTTAATTAAAAACAAACAAACAAACAAAAAACAAACAAACAAACAAAAACCCACCTGGGCCTTACCCCCAGCAATTGTGATTTAACTGGTATAAGGTAGGGGCACAGTGTCAGTATTTTTAAAAGCTTCCCAGGTGATTTTTTTTTTTTTTTTTTTTTTTTTGAGATGGAGTCTTGCTCTGTCCCCCAGGCTGAAGTGCACTGACACAATCTCTGCTCACTACAACCTTCACCTCCCAGGTCAAGCGATTCTCCTGCCTCAGCCTCCCAAGTAGCTGGGATTACAGTGCACCAACATGCCCGGCTAATTTTTGTATTTTTAGTAGAGATGGCTGGTATCGAATCATCTTGCCAGCTGGTATTAAATTCCTGACCTCAAGTGATCTGCCCGCCTCAGCTTCCCAAAGTGCAGGGATTACTGGCATGAGCCATGGCACCCGGCCTTCACAGGTGATTTTAATGTCCAACCATAGTTGAGCCATCATTTAGAGAAAAAAAAGTGGCAAAACTGCATCTCTACTAAAAATACAAAAGTTAGCCAGGCATGGTGGCTCACACCTGTAATCCCAGCTACTTGGGAGGCAGAGGCATAAGAATCACTTAAGCCAGGGAGATGGAGGTTGCAGTGAGCTAAGACAGTACCATTGCACTCCAGCCTGGGTGACACAGCGAGACTATGGCTCAAAAAGTAAAAATTTAAAAAGTGAATGTATGAATAATGTTTAAATATTTCCTATTTTCTTTTTTTTTTTTTTTTGAGATGGAGTCTCTGTTGCCCGGGCTGGAGTGCAGTGGCATGATCTCAGCTCACTGCAACCTCCGATTCCCTGGTACAAGCAATTCTCCTGCCTCAGCCTCCCGAGTAGCTGGATTACAGGCACATGCCACAATGCCCAGCTAATTTTTTGTATTTTTAGTAGAGACAGGGTTTTACCATGTTGGCCAAGATGGTCTCAATCTCTTGACCTTGGGATCCACCCACCTCATCCTCCCAAAGTGCTGGGATTATAGGCATGAGCCACCATGCCCAGCAATATTTCCTACTTTTCAAAATTCTTTTTTTGAGCAGTCTTCCTCTGTTGCCCAGGCTGGAGACCATGGTGGCAGACACCTATAATCCCAGCTGCTTGGGAGGCTGAGGCAGGAGAATGCCTTGAACCTGTGAGGTGGAGGTTGTGGTGAGCCAAGGTCATTGCATTTTTGTGTTGTATACAATACAGTAATTTTTGCATTTTTAGTAGAGATGGGGTTTCACCATGTTAGCCAGACTGGTCTCAAACTCCTGACCTCAAGTGATCCATCCGCCTCCAACTCCCAAAGTGCTGAGATTACAGCTGTTAGCCACCATGCCTGTCCAGATTCTGAAGAGATTTTTATACCTTCCCAATATTAAAATTCCAAGATTTTCCATTTTTTTTTTAGTTTGGACTCTGATTTTGAAGGGCAAGAGCTGAGTTACCACATGTTCAAAGAATGTGCTTGGGCTGGGTGCAGTGACTTTGGGAGACCAAGGCAGGTAGACTACTTCAGGTCAGGAGTTCAAGACTAGCCTGGCCAACATGGTCAAGCTCCATTTCTATCAAAATATAAAAATTAGCTGTGTATGGTGGGTGGTACATGCCTGTAATTCCAGCTACTCAGGAAGCTGAGGCAGGAGAATCAGAACCTGGGAGGCAGAGGTTGCAGCGAGCCGAGATGGTGCCACTGCACTCCAGCCTGGGCATCAGAGCCAGACTCTGTCTCAAAAAAAAAAAAAAAAAAAAAAAAAAAAAAAAAAAAAAAACAAAAAAAAAAAAAAAACAAAAAAAACAGCCACCAAAAAGACAAAACAGAATGTGCTTGGATTTTCAAAGGTTATAAAAATCAAGAAATCAATTCAAATCACCCAAAACCCTAGTTTTTCTCACTCGCTAACTCAACAAACGTGTACAAAGGTTTGCATTAGGCGCGGAATACTGAGATGTATTGAACTACAGTCTAAATGTATTGAACTACAAAGAGCTGATTCAATTTGCACTGGCTAATCTAAGGAACACACACACACACACACACACACACACACACACACACACCCCCACCCACCCATTTCTTTGAAACAGTTCTATAAACTGCCAACCATCATGCCCCTCAAAGACATCTAGCACAGGCCAGGAAGGCAGCTGAGCTCAGGGCCAGAGGACCCAATAGCCCCAGAAGCCTCTCAGTGCATCATGCACACATCCCCTCTTCCCCACCACCCATAGGCTCAAGCCTCCCTTTACCTAATCAATAAGTACTTTCTTAGTTCAGGGAGCAATACATCTTTCCCCCATTCTGTTTTATTAAAGTTTGTCGGCAGGATACAGTGGCTTACACCTGTAATCACAACCCTTTGGGAGGCCAAGGCGAGTGGATCACCTGAGATCAGGAGTTCGAGACCAGCCTGACCAACATGGAGAAAAAACCCTGTCTCTACGGAAAATAAAAAAATAGCTGGGTGTGGTAGTGCATGTCTGTAATCCGGTTACTCGAAGAATCGCTTGAACCTGAGAGTCGGAGGTTGTGGTGAGCCAAGATCACACCACTGCACTCCAGCCTGCGCAACAAAAGCAAAACTCCATCTCAAAAAAAAAAAAGTTTGTTACCAATTATTGTCTTGCTCAAAACCAAGACTATAGCCAGGCCCAGACATTCTTGCCCTTTCTTCTACTTTTTCTTTTTTTGAGACGGAGTCTCGCACTATCGCCCAGGCTGTAGAGCAGTGGCACCATCTTGGCTCACTGCAACCTATGTCTCCTGGATTCATGTGATGTACATTTGTTCCTACATATAATGGGAGGCCTTGGTGAGTTTTAAGCTAGGAAGTGACATAATCTTACATTGTAGGATTATTCTCATTGTTCTACGAAGAATAAATCGAAGAACAAGAATGGAACCAACTACTGGTGGCCTAGTCTAGAGTGGTGACAGTGGAGATGATGTAAGAGATTCTGTACAAGCAACATGGCTTGTTGATGAACTGGCTGTGAGTAGTAAGGGAAAGCAGACACAACGATGACTCCTGGGTTTCTGGTTTGAACAACTGGGTGGAGAGCAGCACCATTTTCTGGGACATGGAAGTTTCTGACCGTTTTAGAAGTGATGCCAATTAAGATCTGAGGTATTATCAATAAATTCAAGTAGGATTTATTGCTAAATAGACAGGTGAATATATGGAAAAGGTTCCAAACAGAGGAAGGCATGGCCCAGAGACTTGAACTTATGTGTCAGTGCTACACAGGGATTAAGATACAGGCTGCAGGGCTGGCCCATCCAGGGTTGAATCTCAATTCTACTTTTTTTTTTTTTTTCACACCGCTGCTCTGTTGCCCAGGCTGGAGTGTAGTGGCATGATCTCAGCTCTCTGCAACCTCCGTCTCTCTGATTCACATGATTCTCTTGCCTCAGCCTCCCAAGTACCAGGGATTATAGGCATGCACCACCACGACCAGCTAATTTTTGTATTTGTAGAGACGGGGATTCACCATGTTGATCAGGCTGGTCTTAAGCTCCTGGCCTCGGGATCCGCCGGCCTCAGCCTCCCAAACTGCTGGAATTACAGGCATAAGCCACTGTGCCCGGCCAATTCTGTCACTTTTCTTGTTTTTTTTTTTTGAAATGGAGTCTTGCTCCGTAGCCCAGGCTGGAGTGCAGTGGCATGATCTCAGCTCACTGCAACCTCCACCTCTAGGGTCCCAGTTGAAGCAATTCTCCTACCTCTGCCTCCCAAGCAGCTGAGATTACAGGCACAAGCCACCACGCCCAGCTAATTTTTGTAT
>NW_022436963.1:674739-685652 GCF_009761245.1 Sapajus apella
TTTTCTTTTTTTTTTTTTTTTGAGATGGAGTTTCGCTCGTTACCCAGGCTGGAGTGCAATGGCATGATCTCGGCTCACTGCAACCTCCGCCTCCTGGGTTCAGGCAATTCTCCTGCCTCAACCTCCTGAGTAGCTGGGATTACAGGCACGTGCCACCATGCCCAGCTAATGTTTTGTATTTTTAGTAGAGACGAGGTTTCACCATGTTGACCAGGATGGTCTCGATCTCTTGACCTCGTGATCCACCTGCCTCGGCCTCCCAAAGTGCTGGGATTACAGGCTTGAGCCACCGCGCCCGGCAATTTTTGTATTTCTTAGTAGAGATAGGGTTTCACCATAATGGCCAGTGTGGTCTTGAACTCCTGACCTTGTGATCTGCCTGCCTCGGCCTCCCAAAGTCCTGGGACTACAGGCGTGAGCCACCATACCCAGCCAATTCTGTCACTTTTTAAGTGTGTCTGTGGCCTTCTCACTTAATCTCTGAGTTTCTTCATCTGTAAAATGGAGCTATTAGTACACCCTTCATAAGGTTAATGTGAAAATTAGAAGAAAATGTTAAACATGAACAGTACTGGCGGATAGTATCAGTGATTATCATCTTCAGCAGCAGCAAGAATCATCTAGAGGATGCTGAAAACCATGGCAATGGAAAGAAATCCCTTAGGGAGAAGAGAGCCAAGTACTGAACCCTGAGGAACATGAACATGTACGATTCAGGGAGAGGAGGAGAAGGCACCAGTAAGGCTCCTGAGAAGAAAGAAGAATCACATTGGTAGGAGAAAAATCAGGAATGTGTAATAACATGGAAGTCTAAAGAAAAGAGTATCAATAACAGGCTGCTATGTTGTGTGTTGCTATAGGTTAAAAACCTACCTGCTGGTCTAAACTGGCTGGGGAAGGAGGGGTCACTGCTGACCTTGACAAGAACAGATTTAGTCATGAGGTGAAAGGAAAATTTGGCCGGGTACGATGGCTCATGCCTGTAATCCCAGTACTTTGGGAGGCCGATGTGGGTGACTCACCTGAGGTCAGGAGTTTGAGATCAACCTGACCAATATGATGAAACCCTATCTCTACTAAAAAAAATACAAAAATGAGCCGGGCATGGTGATGCGCACCTGTAGTCTCAGCTACTAGGGAGGCTAACGCAAAAGAACTGCTTGAACCTGGGAGGCGGAGGATGCAGTGAGCCAAGACTGCGCCACTGCACTCCAGCCTGGGTGACAGAGCAAGACTCCATTTAAAAAAAAAAAAAAGAAAAAGAAAAGGGAAGGAAAATTTTATAGCACATGGAGCCCAGCTTGTGTAGATAATACTTTTTGAGAGTTCTGGGAATAAAGTAGAACAAAGAAATGGGGCAATAGATGGAGGTGGGTATGAGGAAGTGAGATTTCACCATAAATCTGGTTTAAAGATAGGACCTATGAGAGCTTTTATAAAAGGTATGGTCCTCTCCAACCTGTGACAGATGAAGGAACACACATTTTGTCTCCAGCTCCCCTTAGGGTTCAACTCGACTGTCTTCCCCATGTGACCATAAAGTGGTCCAAGGGTGGACTGTCTTATTCATCTCTTTTCCCCAGATCCTAGCATAGAGTCTGCACAGGAGGGCAGAGGGATGTTTGCGGTATATATAGACAAACTCATCTTTCCCTTGGGACGGAAAATTGAGATCCTCCCCAATGTTTCCATTTCTGGTAATAATACTTCATGTTAATCATTATAAGACTTTCCCAAATCAGATACAGCCTATGAAGAACACTGGCCTACTAAAATGAAGTCCATAAAGGATCTTCTGTTAGAGGACCCAGACATGTAAATTATAAACAGAGACCATTAAGTACTAAATGAGGCCCTGACTTGCAATTGGACAATCAGGCCCAGAAGAGCTAGGGGAGGCCTAACGGGCTCCATTTCTTTGAACAAAAGCTGAGCATAGAGAACCCATTACATATCTACTGGCTGGTTTCTCCTATACGGAGTCAATTCTACACACAGCTACTTGATTCCTCCTATTACCATAAATCTAGGTAATTCCAGACTTCCTACCACAGATTAGATCAAACTGAACTCTAATTTGGGAAGACAACAATCTCATTCCAGCACCCCCCCCCATACTAACTCCATTCCCACAGTTCCCTTCTCACGTTGCCTTAGGCCATGTCATGTCCCTTCTGTCTATCCTTGGTTTCATAATTATGCTGTTCCATTCTTTTATTTATCTCAACTATAAACTACAGTTCACCAGTTCAACGCAGGGTGCAGTGGCTCATGTCTGTAATCCCAGCACTCTGAAAGGCCAAGGCAGGAGGATCACATGAGGCCAGGAGATCAAGACCAGCCTGGGCAACATAGTGAGACTCTACAAATATATATATATATACACACACACACACACACACACACACACACACACGCACGCACACACACACCCAAGTGTGGTAGTGTGTACCTGGGCAACATAGTGAGACTCTGTCTCTACAAATATATATATACATACCACACACACACACACACACACACACACACACACACAGCACCCCCCCCCTGATCCCAAGTGTGGTAGTGTGTGCCTATAGTCCCAGCTACTTGGGAGGTTGAGGTGGGAGGATTTTATCAGCCCAGGAGTTTGAGGCTACATGAATTATGATCACTACCACACTCCCACGTGGGAAACAAAGCCACACTCTTGTCTCAAAAATAAATTAACTACAGTTCAAACCCCATTTTGTTCACAAAGACACTGCTGTTTCCTTTTTAACCTAGAGTTGCTAAATTCCCAGTTTGTCTTTGTATGTCATTAAGTATTCTGCCTTATAAATAATTTAAAGGAATAGAAATCGTAAGTTTTGACTTTCATAAGACTCTTAGCTGTATGATGCAAAACTCGTCTTGTTCTATTTCTAGGACCAACAGCTAGATATTTAGCAGGTCCTTAACAGTATCACCTAGGATAATAAAATGTTGCCCCTATGAAACCACCTGGTCAACCTTTGCTTAATCACTTAGAGCCCATGTTTCTTAGTCCCTTATCTAACTTGTTTGTGCCAGCTCCCACACATGCATTCCCAGGAGCCTTTGCCCACTGAGGTACACCACCTTCATCAGTCCCATAAGACCAAAGGACCTATATCCCACTCTAATGGGACCAGATATTTCACCAATTGTTTTTTTTAGACAAGGTCTCACTCTTTCCTCCAGGCTGAAATGCAGTGGCATGACCATAGCAGCCTCAACCTCCCAGGCTCAAGCAATCCTCCCATCTAAGCTGGGACCACAGGTGTATGCCACCACACTGGAGTACATTTTTTAATTTTTTGTAGAGATAGGGTCTCCCTATATTACCTAGGCTGGTCTCAAACTCCTGGGCTAAAGCAATCCTCCCACCTTAGCCTCCCAAACTGCTGGGATTATAGGCAACTGCCACAGAACCCAACACTAATAGTTTTTGTTTTGAGACAGAATCTTGCTCTGTTGCCCCAGTTTGGAGTGCAGTGGTGCGATCTTGGCTCACCCCAACCTCGGCTCATCACAATCTCCGTCTCCCGGGTTGAAGCAATTCTCCTGTTTCAGCCTCCTGAGTAGCTGGGATTACAGGCGCATGCCACCACACCCAGCTAATTTTTATATTTTTAGAAAAGATGGGGTTTGACCATGTTGACCAAGATGGTCTCAAACTCCTGACCTCAGGTGATTTGCCCACCTCAGCCTCCCAAAGTGCTAGGATTACATGTGTGAGCCACTGTGCCTGGCCCATTTTCAAGCAACACAATAACACTCTCGGGAGGTCCTACCACATAGGTGGCATATTCAAGACTCCCAACGGTGATCACTTTTAACAGGCTCATTAAGAGGTATTTCAGATTTTCTAATTCACCCACGCTGTGGGTCCAAAGATGAAAAACAGAATAAACAATCTCACAGCTTCTCCAATGATGAGTTTGTAATCTATGTGATAAACTACAAGTGTTTTGCTAGAACCATTTACTTATGATACAAGGAAGCAGCTCCTGGGACACACTTGGGGTGTCCCATTCATCTATACCTGTAACTTTACTCTTCCTGAGAAAAAAACTAAAGAAGTGTCCATAATACCTAAACCCCAAACCTCCCCAAAACTCCAAAGCAATTCCTGGCCATCTCATTTACCTCCAGGTACCAGGACAAACCTTTCTCCTGTTGCATAGCCTCACATGCTGTTTCTTACCCTCTTCTCCCAAATACTAAATACTGTATCACTGTAAAACTAATAGCAGTAAATAAGCCAGAGGTTACCAGGCAAGCTCTGTGCTGAACTGGGCCCTGAGGGAACAGACTGCCTGTCCTCCTGGTTAAGTCTTCACTTACTGAACAAGTAACTTGGAGCTGCTGCTGCTGTTGCTGGGGTGGTGGCGTCTGTTCCTGGGGAGTTTGCTGCTGCGGCTGCTGTTGGGGGTCCCATATATGGACAGTTTGAGCCGTATTCTGGTACGTGCCTGCCACAGCCTGCACAGCCACTGGAATGTGGATGTTGCCATTCATGAACTGTGCTGGAAAGAGAGAGTTTGCAAGGGTCTGCACTACCTCTTCATGGGAGTTTTTTACTACAGATGTGGTGCCCACCATCTTCTCCTTGTCATCCTCCAGCTTTACAGCTGCCAGGGCCGTGGGTGAGCCACTGACATGAACTGCGTTGTAGGCTTCCTGGGGAATGGCAATGTGGGTAATGCTCTGCTGCTGAGGGTCCCCCCGGGGCTGGGCAGAATAAACAGGGATGGTCCAGGTTTCTCCTGTAGGGCTAGTAATGGTCCCAGTGGCACTGTACAGGTGGGCACTGTCTACTGTCAGCAAGTCTGGCCTCAAAGACACATAACTCTGCTGCTGGCCCTGTGGAATGGCCAGCACGGTAGCCACCGGCTGCCCTGAGATGGCGTAGGACACAGTGATGGGCATGTCCACTTTGCGCTTCTTCACTGGCTGGAGGACACTGGCTGTGCCAACCCGCCGCTCCCCTTCCCGGGGTGAGCCCTGCTGGGATGGTGGTGGGGAAAGGGCACCCACGGTCTGGATTTGGATCTGCTGACCACCAGCAAGAGACTGGCCAGCCACCAGCTGAGCCTGGATTTGCTGATGTGGGATGTGCTCCTCCGGGATTTCTGCAGCCTGGATCTGCTGGGCCGCTTGCACGTGCTGCACCTGGATCTGAGCTGCTTGCAGCTGCGAGGGACTGGGACTCTGCAGAGACGGGGTCTGAATGGAGGGGGCTGCTGACTGTGGTGCCTGGCCTTGGATCTGCACCTGGACCTGGATGGGTTGCTCAGTAGGCTGGTGAACAGTGAGTTGTGGGGAGAGCTGCTGAGCCGAGACCTGTTGCGGAGACTGCTGTACCTGCACCTGGACCTGTAAGCGACAAGATTCATCAGTGAGTGAACCAGGCATCACTGAAAGTTCAGCACCCAAGAAAAGAAAGATCCCACACAATGGCCCTGCGCAATGTGAGAAAACACTGGCACACTCAAGGCTTTTGAGGAGGCCACAATATGCAAAACTAAACGCAGAATTATCCAGCATCACATTACAATCACATTGACATATATCCACCACAGAGAGAAAGCACAATGATTAACTGGGGTCTAAAAAGGAAATATAAAAACTTTTGTTGTTTTTTTGAGACAGACTTGCTCTGTTGCCCAGGCTGGAATGCAGTGGCGTGATCTCAGCTCGCTGCAACCTCCACCTCCCGAGTTCTAGCGATTCTCCTGCCTCAGCCTCCCATATAGCTGAGATTACAGACAAGCTGGGGTCTAGTAAGAAAATGCGGGCTGGGAGTGGTGGCTCATGCCTGTAATCCCAGCACTTTGGGAGGCCAAGGTCGGTGGATCACAAGATCAGGAGTTCAAGACCAGCCTGACCAACATGGTAAAACCCCGTCTCTACTGAAAATACAAAAAAGTTAGCTAGGTATGGTGGCTTGCACTATAATACCAGCTACTCAGGAGGCTGAGGCAGAATTGCTTGATCCAGAGAAGCAGCGGTTGCAGTGAGGGGAGATCGCGCTGTTGCACTCCAGCCTTTTTTGAGACGAAGTCTTACTCTGTCACACAGGCTGGAGTGGAATGGCGCAGTCTTGGCTCACTGCAACCTCTGACTCCTGGGATCAAGCAATTCTCCCACCTCAGCCTCCTGAGTAACTGGGACTGCAGACTCATGCCACCACACCCAGCTAATTTTTTTGTATTTTTAGTAGAAACAGGGTTTCACTATGTTGGACAGGCTGGTCTCAAACTCTCGACTTTGTGATCTGTCCGCCTGGGCCTCCCAAAGTGCTGGGATTACAAGCATGAACCACTGCGCCTGGCTTCTTAATTTTTTTGAGATGGACTCTTGCTCTGTTGCCCAGGCTGGAATGCAGTCGCACGATTTCAGCTCACTGCAACCTTGCCTCCTGGGTTCTCAAGCAATTCTCCTGCCTCAGCCTCCCAAGTAGCTGGGATTACAGACATACTGGGGTCCAAAAAGGAAGTATCAAAACTTTTTTTTTTTTTTTTTGAGACGATCCCTCACTCTGTCACCCAGGCTGGAATGCAGTGGCATGATCTCAGCTCACTACAACCGCCGCCTCCCAGGTTCAAGTAATTCTTGAAATGTCAGCCTCCCGAATTATCTGGGATTACAGACGCACCACCACATCCAGCTAATTTTTGTATTTTTAGTGGAGACGGGGTTTTGCCATGTTGACCAGGCTTATCTTGAACTCTTGACCTCAAATGATCCACCCGCCTCGGCCTCCCAAAAGTGCTGGGATTACAGGCGTAAACCACCACAGCCAGCCTTTTGTTTTTTATTGTTTTTTGAAACAGAGTTTCACTCTTGTCACCTAGGCTGGAGTGCAATGATGCGATCTCGGCTCACTGCAACCTCCATCTCCCAGGTCCAAGCGATTGTCCTGCCTCAGCATCTCCAGTAGCTAGGATTACAGGAGTCCACCACCACGCCCAGCTAATTTTTGTATTTTCAGTAGAGAAGGGGTTTTGTCATTTAGCCAGGCTGGTCTTGAACTCCTGACTGAGATGATCCACCCACCTTGGCCTCTCAAAGTGTTGGGATTACAGGCGTGAGCCACTGCACACGGTCTCTTTTTCCTAAAGACAGGGTCTTGCTTTGTTGCCCAGGCTAGAGCACTGTGGTAAGATAATGGCACATTCTAACTTCAAACTCAAGTGGTCCTCCCACCTCAGCCTGTTAAACAGGACTACAGGTGCACCACCACACCCAGCTTTTTTTTTTTTTTGAGATGGAGTCTTGCTCTGTCACCAGGCTGGAGTGCAGTGGCAAGATCTTAGCTCACCACAACCTCTGCCTCCCAGGTTCAAGCAATTCTGCCTCAGCCTCCCAAGTAGCTGGGATTACAGCTGCCCACCACCACAACCAGCTAATTTTTGTATTTTTAGTAGAGATGGGTTTTATCATGTTGGCCAGGATGGTCTCGATCTCTTGACCTCGTGATCTGCCCACCTTGGCCTCCCAAACTGCTGGGATTACAGACGTGAACCACCACACCCAGCCATTTTTAAAAACTTTTTTGAGACCGAGTTTCGCTTTTGTTGCCCAGGCTAGAGTGATATGGTGCAGTCTCGGCTCACTGCAATGTCTGCCTCCTGGGTTGAAGTAGTTGGGGTTACAGGTGCCTACCACCACACCCAGCTAATTTTTGTATTTTTAGTAGAGATGGTTCCACCATGTTGGCCAGCCTGGTCTCGAAATCCTGACCTCAGGTGATCTGCCGGCCCTGGCCTCCCAAAGTGCTAGGATTACAGGCATGAGCCACCACACCCAGCCTCCCCAGTCCCGAGCCCAAGAACTGGTACTGGTCCGTGGTTGGAATCGCACAGCACAGAGGTATGTGGCAAGCGAACATTACCACCAGAGCTCCACCTCCTATCAGAGCATCAGTGGCATTAGAGTCTTGTAGGAGCAAAAACTCTATTGTGAACTGCACACGTGAGGGAACTAGGCTGCATGCTCCTTATTAGAATCTAATGCCTGGCCAGGCGCAGTGGCTCATGCCTGTAATCCCTGTACTTTGGGAGGCTGAGGAGTTCAAGACCAACCCGGCCAACATGATGAAACCCCATCTCTACTAAAACTACAAAAAATTAGCTGGACCTGGTGGTGGGTGTCTATAATCCCAGTTATTTGGGTGGCTGAGGCAGGAGAATAGCTTAAACCCAGAAGGCGGAAGTTGCAGTGAGCAGAAATAGTGCCACTGCATCACAGCCTGGATGACAGAGCAAGCTTATGCCTTAAAAACAACAAAAAAAAGAATCTAATGCCTGATGATCTGAGGTCAAACTGTTTCATCCCAAATCGCCCCCCATCGACATCTACGGAAAAATTGTCTTCTGCAAAACAAGTCCTGGTGCCAAAAAAAGGTTGGAGACCGCTGCTTCAGAGTGCTTACTTAACATATGTTTGTTTTAATGGGAAAGACATTTAAATAAACAGAATCCCAGTAATTTAATCTGAGCAGTATTACCATAACCTAGATGACACATTTCTGATAATGATGAAGTTACTGCCTTATTACTGTTGTTATTGTTATTGTTATGTGAGCAAAACAGCATGAAAAGATGTAATATATAGTATGCAATTTTTTAAAAACAAGAGTTTACCATCAGACACATATATAAATTACCTTAACCACAGGTAGGAATTAGAAAGGTAGAAAACAAGAAGGCAGAAAATGAAGCCAGGCACAGTGGCTCATGCCTGTAATCCCAGCATTTTGGAAGGTAAAGGCAGATGGATTGCTTGAGCCCAGGAAATTGAGACCAGCCTGTGCAACATGGGGAAACCCCATCTCCACAAAAATACAAAAGTTAGCTGGCGTGGTGGCATGCATCTGTGGTCCCAGCTACTCAAAAAGCTGAGGTGAGAGAATCACTTGAGCCCAGGAGGCGGAGATCGCAGTGAGGTATGATTACCTCACTGTATTCCAGCCTGGGTGACTTGTCACTTTAAAAAAAAAAAGCGTCAGAAAATGAGAATGAGGGTCTCTTTCTATCTAATAACAGCAAACACATGACAAAAGACAACCAAAGATGATACTGAAACAACTGCATATCCATATGCAAAAAAGTGAAGGTGGATCTCTTCCTCATACCATGCACACAAAAAAATGGGAAAGGATGTGAATAAACATTTATTCAAAGAATATATGCAAATGTGGCCAGACAGGGCGGCTCACACCTGTAATCCCAGTTCTGTGGGAGGTGAAGGTGGGCAAATCACCTGAGGTAAGGAGTTTGAGACCAGCCTTACCAACATGGTGAAACCCTGTCTCTACTAAAAATAACGAAATTAGCTGAGTATGGTGATGGTGGGCACCCGTAATCTCAGCTACTTGAGAGGCTGAGACAGAAGAACTGCTTAAATCCAGGAGGTAGGGGTTGCAGTGAGCCGAGATCACCCACTGCACTACAGCCTGGGCAACAAGAGTGAAACTCCATCTCCCAAAAGAAAGAATATACGTAAATGGCCAAGAAGCACATAAAAAGTTGCTCATTATCACTAGTCATAAAGGAAATTCAAATCAAAGCCACTTTATACCTAAAAGGCTCTAACTAAAACAGATAGACAATAACAACTATTTTTTTTTTTTTTTTTTGAGACGGAGTTTCGCTCTCGTTACCCAGGCTGGAGTGCAATGGCGCGATCTTGGCTCACCGCAGCCTCCGCCTCCTGGATTCACGTAATTCTCCTGCCTCAGCCTCCTGAGTAGCTGGGATTACAGGCACACGCCACCATGCCCAGCTAATTTTTGTATTTTTAGTAGAGACGGGGTTTCACCATGTTGACCAGGATGGTCTCGATCTCTTGACCTCGTGATCCACCCGCCTCAGCCTCCCAAAGTGCTGGGATTACAGGCGTGACCCACCGCGCCCGGCCAATAACAACTATTGATGAAGATATGGACAACTTGAAACTGCTGGTGGGCATGTTAAATTGGTGTAGCTGGCCGGGTGCAGCGGCTGATGCCTGTAATCTCAACACTCTGGGAGGCCGAAGCCAGCGGATCACAAGGTCAGCAGTTCGAGACCAGTCTGGCAAACATGGTAAAACCCTCTCTACTAAAAATTCAAATATTAACCAGTTGTGGTGGCGTGTGCCTATAATCCCAGATACTCAGGAGCCTGGGGCAGGAGAATCACTTGAACCCAGGAGGTAAAGGCTGCACTGAGCTGAGATCATGCCACTGCACTCCAGCCTGGGTGACAAAGCAACACTCCATCTCAAAAAAAAAAAAAAAAAAAAAAAAAAAAAAAACAAAGTCTGGGCACGGTGGCTCACACTTGTAATCCCAGCACTTTAGGAGGCCAAGGCAGATGGATCACTAGGTCAGGAGATTGAGACCATCCTGGCCAACATGGTGAAATCCTGTCTCTACTAAAATAAAATTAAAAAAAATGAGCTGAGTGTGGTGGCGGGCCCCTATAATCCCAGCTACTTAGGAGGCTGAGGCAGGAGAATCACTTGAACCCATGGACTATCAAGAGACAGAAGTTACAGTGAGCCGAAATCACACCACTGCACTCCAGCCTGGGCAACAGAGTGAGACTATGTCTCAAAAAAAAAAAAAAAAAGTCACAAAAAGCCAAGCATGGTGGCTCACACCTGTAATCCCAGCACTTTGGGAGGCCAAGGCAAGCAGGATTGCATGAGGTCAGGAGTTCAAGACCAACCTGGCCAACATGGTGAAACCCTGTCTACTAAAAATACAAAAATTAGCCAGGTATAGTGGTGCATGCCTGTAATCCCAGCTAATCGGGAGGCTGACAGCAGAATCACTTGAACCCAGGAGGCAAAGGTTGCAGTGGCCCGAGATCATGCCATTCACTCCAGCCTGGGCAACAGAGCACTCCAGCCCGGGTGAC
>NW_022436963.1:685752-723984 GCF_009761245.1 Sapajus apella
ATAAAGCCATTACATGTTAACATAAATGTATAACATATATATATTTTTTTAATTTAGAGAGAGAGAGAGAAACAGGAGAAGGAGAGAGAAAGTAACAGCTAACTCTCACACTGAGTGTGAGAAAGAAAAGATGGAATCCAGGAGAGGAAAGACAGCTTCCACACTGAATGGAAGGGAATAGAGAGAGATGAAGTTTAGGAGGGGAAGACAGGCTTCCACAAAGGGAGTGTTCATGGAAGGGGACCCAAACATGGAGCCCCATAACATATTCTTAGGAAAAATAACTATTTGCCAAAATAAAAAAATTATAGTAAGAATTACATTGTTTTACATTTTTGCAAATTTTTTTTTTTAATGGAGATGGAGTGTCACTCTGTTGCCCAGGCTGGAGTACAATGCCAGGATCTCAGCTCACTCGGCTCACTGCAAGCTCTGCCTCCTGGGTTCAAGAGATTGTCCTATCTCAGCCTTCCAAGTAGCTGGGATTACAGGTGCATGCCACCATGCATGGCTAATTTTTTTTTTTTTTTTGAGAGGGAGTCTTGCCCTATCGCCAGGCTGGAGTGCAGTGGTGCAATCTCGGCTCACTGCAACCTCCGCCTCCTGGGTTCAAGCAATTCTTCCGTCTCAGCCTCCCGAGTAGCTGGGACCACAGGCACGTGCCACCATGCCCGGCTATTTTTTTGTATTTTTCGTAGAGATGGGGTTTCACCACGTTGGCCAGGATGGTCTCAATCTCTTGACCTCGTGATCCGCCCGCCTCGGCCTCCCACAGTGCTGGGATTACAGGCTTGAGCCACCGCGCCCGGCCACACAGTATGTTTTTAAACTATCACACGGCTTAAAAACAAAATGTCAAAAATCTGGTTACTATCACTGATTCAGAGCTCATATGCTTCATGCTTTACTGTATTTCTTAATTGATTTTTCTTTCTTTCTTTTTTTTTTTTTTTTTTTTTTTTTTTGAGACAAGAGTTTCACCCTGTCGCCCAGCCTGGAATGCAGTGGCACGATCTTGGCTCACTGCAACCTCCGCCTCACGGGTTCAAGCAATTCTCCTGCCTCAGCCTCCTGAGTAGCAGGGATTACCAGTGCCTGCCACCATGCCTGGCTAATTTTCATATTTTTAGTCCATATGAGTTTTCCCCACGTTGGCCAGGCTAGTCTCAAATTCCTGGTCTCAAGCTATCCGCCCACCTCAGCCTCCCAAAGTGCTGAGATTACAGGCATGAGCCACTATGCCTGGCCAATTTTTCTTTTTTTAAAGTGTTATTATTTGGTCAATTAATTGATTTTTCTTAGAAATCATTTATCAGCCCAAGTTCGGTGGCTCATGTCTGTAATCCCAACACTTTTGGAGGCTGAGCCGGGTGGATCACCTGAAGTCAGGAGTTCGAGACCAGCCCGACCCATATGATGAAACCCCATCTCTACTAAAAATACAAAAATTAGCCAGGTGTGGTAGCATTGGTAGCATTCAGGTGTAATCCCAGCGACTTGGGAGACTGAGGCAGGAGAATAGCCTGAACCTGGAGGCAGAGGTTGCAGTGAGCTGAGACTGCAGCACTGCACTGTATCCTTGGCGACAAAGACTCTGTCACCAAAAAAAAAAAAAAGAGAAATCACTTATCAGTGCTCAAGCTTCCCAAATAAACAATTAAATGGCTATTGTTAGCAGAAATACTAGGGAGTTACAACTTCCTAATCCACCTCATAAATGCGAGCATCTGTCTGTCACTCCAGAAATGAAAAAAAAAGTACAAATAATCTGATATCGCTTAATATCCAAAATAGCAAGAATTTAAAATTAAGGGCCGGGCACGATGGCACATGCCTGTATTCTCAGCACTTTGGGAGGCTGAGGCAGGTGGATCATGAGGTCAGGAGATCAAGACCACCCTGGCCAACATGGTGAAACCCTGCCTCTACTAAAAATAAAAAAAAAATTAGCGGGTTGTGGTGGTGCGTGCCTGTAATCCCAGCACTTTGGGAGGCTGATGTGGGCAGATCACGAGACTAGGAGTTCAAGACCAGCCTGGCCAAAGAGACTAGCCTGGCCAACATGGTGACACTTCACCTCTACTAAAAATACAAAAATTAGCCTGGCATGGTGACAGGGTCCTGTAATGCCAGCTACTCAGGAGGCTGAGGCAGGAGAACTGCTTGAACCTGGGAGGCGGAGGTTGCGGTGAGCCAAGATCACGCCATTGCACTCTAGTGTGGGCAACAGAGTGAGATTCTGACTCAAACAAATAAATTAACTAATTAATTAGCTGGCCGTGGTGGTGTGTGCCTGTAATCCCAGCTACTGGGGAGGCTGAGGAAGAATCACTTGAACCAGGGAGTCTGAGGCTGCAATGAGCCCAGATCACACTATTGTACTCCAGCCTGGTGACAGAGCGAGACTCCTTCCCCACCCAAAAAAAAAAAAGTATCATTCAGATATAATAACTGTCAACATCTTTTCCTAAAAAAAAGTATTAAACTTCACTTGAAATTAAAATGAAATAGGGAGCCAAGTGCTGTGGCTCACGCCTGTAATCCCAAATTAGGAGGCTATGGCAGGAGGGAAGATCACTTGAGGCCAGGAATTTGAGGCCAGCCTGGGCAACATAAGAAGACCCCCTGTCTCCACAAAAAGTAAAAATATTAGCCAGGTGTGGTGGAGCATGCCTGTAGTCCCAGCTACTCCAGAGGCTGAAATGGCAGGTCAGGATCATTTGCACCCAGGGGTTCACAGCTGCACTGAGCTATGATTGTGCCATTCCACTCTGTAGCATGTAGTCCCCACTACTCAGGAGGCTGAGGTGGGAAGATCCCTTAAGCATGCATGGGAAGTTGAGGTTGCAGGGAACCAAGATCACGCCACTGTACTCCAGCCTGGGTGACAGAGCAAGACTCTGTCTCAAAAAAATTTGAAAAAACAGTAAGTTGGGCATGGTAGCTGTAGTCCTAGTTACTCAGGAGGCTGAGGCAGGAAGATCACTTGAGCCCAGTAAGTCCAGACTGCAGTGTGCCGTGATCACGCCACTGCACTCCAGAGCCAAGTTTGGCTAAAATTTCTTTTATTTTTTTGAGATGGAGTTTCCATTCTGTTGCCCAGGCTAGCATGCAGTGGCACAATCTTGGCTCACTGCAATTTCCACCTCCTGGGAACACAGGCATGCACCATTATGCCTGGCTAATATTTTGTATTTTTGGTAGAGATAGGAATTTTGCCATGCTACCCAGGCTGGTCTCCAACTCCTGAGCTCAAGTAATCTACTCACCTTTGACCTCCCAAAATGCTGGGATTACAGGCGTGAGCAACCACACCTGGCCAATCTTGGCTAAAATATTATTTTAAATTTTCAGTAGAGAGGAATAAAACTACTCTTACAGATATCATATACCACAAACCATGTCTCATTAGCATTTAATAGTATTGGTCAGAAATTTGTGTTAAGACTTTTAGAGCTACTTGAGTAAGGCAAAAAGCCTCAAGTAGAAAATTATTTCCTAAAGAAAAATAGGAAGTTTCCTTCAATTACACTTTTAATTTACATTAATAGTTGATATCTGTGTGGGCAAGAGAACCACAAAAAGAACTTTTGAGACAAAGTATTGTTGCGTTCCACAGGATGAAGTGCAGTAGCCTCATCGTGGCACACTGCTGCCTCAAACTCTTGGGCTCAAGCGATCCTTCCAACTCAGTCTCCTCAGTAGCTAGGATTACAGGTGTGCTCCACTACACCTGGCTAATTTTATTTTTAGTAGAGACTGGTCTCACTATGTTGCCCAGGCTGGTACTGAACTCCTGAACTCAAAGGATCCTCCTGCCTCGGCTTCCCAAAGTGTTGAGATCACAGGCATGAGCCACTGTACCCAGTCTATGATTCTTACTCAAAGTAAGATTATCTAACAATTATCATCAAACTAACCTATCTTTAACTTGCTCATCATGCTAATGTTGGCTTTAAGTATACATATGTGTATGTGTGTGTGTTTTAAAGTCTCTAGTCAATTCCCAACCTTTAGGTCTAAAGCTACCCCAGGGGACTTCTACTCTGTGTATCCTCTACTTCTCGGCTTAGGGTACTCTTTTTTATTTTTTTGAGACAGAGTTTCGCTTTGTTGCCAGGTGCCAGACTGGAGTCCAGTGGTACAATCTTGGCTTACTGCAACCTCTGACTCCCAGGTTCAAGCAATTCGCCTGCCTCAGCCTCCCGAGTAGCTGGAACTACAGGCGCATGCCACCACACCCAGCTACTTTTTTATTTTTTTTTTAGTAGAGACCAGGTTTCACTATGTTGGCCAGGATAGTTTCCATCTCTTGACCTTGTGATCCGCCTGCCTCCGCCTCCCAAAGTGCTAGGATTACAGGAGTGGGCCACCGCACCTGGCCAGCTTAGGATACTCTTAAGAACTGCCCCACCTTCCCCAAAAGTTCTTTCCTATATGTATTTGTCACTGAAATTTTTTTTGATTTTTTTTTTTTTTTTTTTTTTTTTTGGAGACAGAGTTTCATTCTCATTGCTCAGTCTGAAGTGCAATGGCCAGATCTCAGCTCACTGCAATCTTGGCTTCCCAGGTTCAAGCAATTCTCCTGCCTTAGCATCCATGTAGCTGAGACTACAGGTGCCTGCCACCACACCTGGCTAATTTTTGTATTTTTATAGTAGAGACTGGGTTTCACCACGATGGCCAGGTGGTCCGCCCCCCTCGGCCTCCCAAGATACTATGATCACAAGCATGAGCCACCACACCTAGTCTTTCATCACCTAATCCTGTCTACATATTCTTTTATCAATTTCTTAGATTTAGTAGTTTTTAAATGGTATTCACTTTTTTTCCAGCACTCTTAGAAATGCTTTGTTGTTTCCGTTTTTTATAGGGACAGGGTCTTGCACTTTTGCCCGGGATGGAGTGCAGTGGTATGATCAAAGCTCACTGCAACTTTTAACTCCTGGGCCCAAGGAGTTCCTCAGCCTTCTGAGTAGCTGGGACTACAAGTACACACCACCATGCCCAACTTATTTTTGTGTAGAGATAAGGTTTCACCTTGTTTCCCAGCCTGGTCTAATCAGCTGGACTCACATCATCTATACACTTCAGCTTCCTAAATAGTTGGGATTATAGATGTGAGCCACGATGCCTGGCCTGGCCAGAATTCTTTATTTTTTAAAAGTGTCTTTTTAGTCACTTAGGGAAAACAGATATTCTTCTGATTCTGTCATACTGAATTTATCTCATGGATGTCTTATTATGTTTCTTCTTTAATTTACATAGCGTTTAGGGAGAAAGCCCATGTTAATACTGATCTCCATCAGTGGTTTGTTTGTTTTCTTTTTTTGAGACAGGGTCCACTCTGTCATGCAGGCTATAGTGCAGTGGCATGATCTCAACTCACTGCAGCCTCTGTCTCCCAGGTTCAAGCATCCATCAGTTTATCTTAAAGTCTCAAAAAACGCTCCAAACTTAAATCTCTAAACTCTTTAATTTTATGAGAAAGGAGGGCCAGCTGTTGTCGCTTGTGCCTATAATCCAAACACTTTGGGAGGTAGAGGTGGGTGGATCACTTGAACTCAGGAGTTCAAGACCAGCCTGGGGCCAGGTGTGATGCTCATGCCTGTAATCCCAGAACTCTGGGAGTCTAAGGCAGGTGGATCGCTTGAGGTCAGGAGTTCAATCCAAGTCTGGCCAACATGGTGAAACCCCATCTCTACTAAAAAAATTTATGAAAATTAGCCAGGTATAGCGGCACACACCTACAGTCCCAGCTACTCAGGACGGTAACATGGGAGAATCACTTGAATCCAGAAGGTGGAGATTTCAGTGAGTCGAGGTCATGCCACTGAACTCCAGCCTGGGAGACAGAGTGAGTCTCTAACTCAAAGCTAATATTCATAAATTTAATTAAAGAAAGAAAGAAAACAAAACAAAATCAGTTTGGGAAACACAGCAAAACTTTTTCTTTACAAAAAAAACAAAACAAAACAAAAATTAGCCAGGCATAGTGCCATGCACCTGTAGTCCCAGTTATTTGGGGGGATGAGGCAGGAGGATGCTTGAATCCAGGAGGACAAGGCTGAAGTAAGCTGTGTTCGTACCACTGCACTCCATCCTAGGTAACAGAGTGAGACCCTGTCTCAAAAATAATTAATTAATTTTAAAAAGGCCAAGTGAGGTGGCTCATGCCTGTAATCCCAACACTGGGAGGCCAAGGCAGGTGGATCACGAGGTCAGAAGTTCAAGAGCAGCTTGGCCAACATGGTCAAACTCCCGATTCTACTAAAAATACATAAATTAGCCGGGGGTGGTGGCAGGCACCTGTAATCCCAGCTACTCGGGAGTCTAAGGCAGGAGAATTGCTTCAACTTGAGAGGCAGAGGTTGCAGTGAGCCAAGATTGGGCCACTGCACTCCAGCCTGGGTGACAAAACAAGAATCTGTCTCTGAAAAAAAATTTTTTTAATTTTAAAAAATGAAAAAGCAAAGAAAGAAAGAGGAGGTCAAAACTATAAATAGCAGAATGATTTGAGCCAGAAAATCAGCCTTTTTTCCTTTTTTTTTTTTTTTTGAGACAGAGTCTCACTCCAGTCCCTTTCCCGTCCTCTTGATGTAAAAGGCTGGAGTGCAGTGGCACAATCACGGCTCACTGCAACCATGACCTCCCGGGTTCAGCTGATCCTCCCACTTCAGCCTCCTGAGTAGCTGGGACCACAGGAGCAAGCCACCGCACCTGGTTAATTTTTATACAGACAGGGTTTCGATATGTTGCCCAGGCTGGTATCAAACTCCTAGGCTCAAGGAATCCACTTACCTTAGCCTCCCAAAGTCCCAAAGTGCTAAGATTACAGGTTTGACCCACCATACCTGGGCCAGCTTTCTTACCTTTCTTGTGCTTTTTCTTCCTTACAAAGACAAAACAAGGCTTTTGCCTATAATCCCAGCATTTTGGGAGGCTGAGGTGGGCAGATCACTTAAGGTCAGCAGTTCGAGACCTGCCTGGCCAACATGGTGGAACCCCATTTCTACTAAAAGTACAAAATCAGGCCAGATGCAGTGGCTCATGCCTGTAATCCCAGCACTTTGGGAGGCCGAGGCAGCCGCATCACCTGAGGTTGGGAGTTTGAGACTAGCCTAACCAACATGGGGAAACCCCATCTCTACTAAAAATACAAAATTAGCCGGGCATGGTGGCAAACGTCTGTAATCCCTTCTACTCTGGAGGCTGAGGCAAGAGAATCACTTGTACCTGGGAGGTGAACGTTGCAGTGAGCTGGGACCACGCCACTGCACTCCAGCCTGGTAACAACGCAAGACTCTGCCTAAACAACTCCTCTGCCAAAAAAAAAAAACTCAGCTTGGGCAACATGGTAAAATTCCATCTCTATCAAAAAACAAAAAAATTAGCCAGGCATTGGTGGTATGCCTGTGGTAGTCCTATCTACTTGGGAGGCTGAGGGGGGGGATGGTTTAGGCCTAGGAGGCAGAGGTTGCAGTGAGCTGAGATTGTACCACTGCATTCCAACCTAGGTGACAGAATGAGACCCTGCCTCAAAAAAAAAAAAATTATCTCTCCATATGCCAGATGCTTTCTTCTCTATTATCTTATTTGGCCTCATTAAATGGTATTATCCCTATTTAACTGATGAAAGATTGAGCTCATGCCAAAAATTAAGTGGTCAAATTCAAATTTAAACCCAGTATTAAAGCTTCAGAGGCTACGTCCTTCCAATTTATTCACCTGCATTTCTGAGGGGCTACAGTGAAACCTATGTCAGTTGGGAACAGTGACTCATGCCTATAATCCCAGCACTTTGAGAGGCTGAGCCAGGAGGATTGCTGGAGATCAAGAGTTCAACACCAGCCTTAGCAATATGGCGAGAACCCATCTCTACCAAAAATGAAAAAATTAGCTGAGCATGGTGGCAAGCACCTGTAGTCCTAATTACTCGGGAGGCTGAGGCAGGAGGTTCACTTGAACCCAAAAGGTAGAGGCTGCAGTGAGCCATGATCATGCCACTGTACTCAAGCCTGGGCAAGAGTGAGATCCTGTCTCTAAAAAAGAAAAACAAAAAATGAAGGAAAAGAAAACTTCTGTCTCACCAGGCACACCTCTCCATACTCCTGCCTCTCCAGCATGTTCCAGTCCCTTTCCTATCAGTGTAAAAATTATCCAGAATAAAACAAAATTCAACCATAATAGACAGTAGCAAGAAAATTCCATTTGCAACTGGAGAAGCCTGTTGTCTCACATAAAGACCTCGAAAGAGGAAAACTTCAGCCAGCCGTGGTGGCTCAAGCCTGTCATCATTGCACTTTGTGAGGTCGAGGCAGGGGAATCACCTGAGGTTGAGAGTTCAAGACCAACCTGACCAACATGGGGAAACCCCATCTTTACTAAAATAACAAAAGTAGCCAGGTATGGTGGTGCATACGTGTAATCCCAGCTACTCCAAAGGCTGAAGACAGCAGAATCGCTTGAACCCAGGAGGCAGAGGTTGCAGTGAGCCAAGATTGTGCCACTGTACTTCAGCCTGGGCAACAAGAGCAAAACTCCATCTCAAAAAAACAAAAAACAAAAATTAGCCAGGCATGGTAGCAGGCGCCTAAAATCCCCTTACTCAGGAGGCTGAGGCAGGAGAATCACTTGAACCCAGGAGGCGGAGGTTGCAGTGAGCCAAGATCATACCACTGCACTCCAGTCTGGGTGACAATGGGACTGCACCTCAAAGAAAAAAAAAAAAAGGGAAAATTTTTCCCTTTTCAGCAAATGTACTAGTGTCTCCTCTTTCATAAAGCTTCTCATCAATTAGGATTATATTTCTGTGGCTTACAATTTTTATTTTTGAGAAAGGATGTCACTCTGTCACCCAGACTGGAGTGCAGTGGTACAATCTCAGCTGACTGCAACTTCCCCCTCCCAGGCTCAAGCAATTCTCCCACCTCAGCCTCCCAAGCAGCTAAGACCACAGGCCTGCATCACCATGCCCAGCTATTCTGTTCTATTTTTGGTAGAGACAGGGTTTCACCATGTTGTCCAAGCTGGTCTCAACCTCCCGGGCTCAAGCAATCCTCCCACCTCAGCTTCCCAAATAGCTGGGACTAAAAGTACATACCACCATGCCTGGGTAATTTTTTTTATTTTTTGTAGAGATGGGATTTTGCCATGTTGCCCAGGCTGGCCTCAAACTCCTGGGCTCAATCAACAATCCACCAGCCTTGGCATCCCAAAGTACTGGGATTACAGGTGTGAGTGAATGTGCTCGGTCATTTTATAGCTTCTATATGACAAACACAGAGCTAAAAATCTACAGGTGATCTGAGTCATGGAATCATATAACTTAATGAGGATCACTAAAATATACCAGCCTTTTTTTTTTTTTTTTGAGACGAATTTCACTCTTGTTGCTCAGGCTGGAGTGCAATGGCATGATCTTGGCTCACTGCAACCTCCACCTCTGGGTTCAAGCAATTCTCCTGCCTCAGCCTCCCAAGTAGCTGGAATTATAGGCATACACCACCACACCAGGCTAATTTTGTTTAGCGGAGATGGGGTTTCTCCATGTTGGTCAGGCTGGTTTTGAACTCTTGAACTCAGGTGATCCGCCTGTCTCGGCCTCCCAAAGTGCTGGGATTACAGGCGTGAGCCACCATGCCCGGCCAGCTTTTCCATTTTTAAATTAATTTCAAATGTCACACTATCAGTAATGAGCAAAGACCAGCCCTCCTGTGTTCTGTCTCTACTCAGCATGACACAAATAGAAAGGAAGCCTCAGTCACATGAACCAAAAGATCTCTAATTTCTAAACTATTCAACTCTCCAAAGCAAAAATCAAATATCTCTAGTCTTTTTAGTTTACAGTAATCTTGAAAATATTTTAAGGCCAGGCATAGTAGCTCATATTTGTAATCTCAGCCCTTTGGGAGGCCAACCCAGGAGAATACCTTGAGGCCAGGAGTTTAAGACTAGCCTGGGCAACACAGAAAGATGCCCTCATCTCTACAAAAAAAAAAAAAAAAAAAAAAAAAAAAAAATTTTTTTTTTTTTTAAATTAGCTGAACATGGTGGTGGTGCATGCCTACAGTCCCAGCCACTTGAGAGGATGAGGCTGGACAATCGCTTGAGCCTGGGAGGTCAAAGCTGCAGTGAGGAGTGATCATGCCACTGTACTCCAGCCTGGGTGACAGGGCAAGACCCTGTCTTAAAAAAAAAAAAAGGCTGGGCCTGGTGGCTCACACCTATAATACCAGCACTTTGGGAGGCTGAGGCAGGCAGATCTCTTGAGGTCAGGAGCTCAAGGCCAATACGGGGAAACCCAGTCTCTACTAAAAATTCAAAAAAATTAGCCAGGGGTAGAGGTGTACACCTGTAGTCTCAGCTACTCAGGAGGCTGAGGCATGAGAATGGCTTGAACTTGGGGGCTGGAGGTTGCAATGAGCCAAGATCACACCACTGCATTCAAGTTTGGGTGACGGAGTGAGACTGTCTCAAAAAAACAAAAACAAAAAACAAAAAACCCAGGTATGGCTGGGTATGGTGGCTCACACCTATAATCTCAGAACTTTGGGAAGACGAGGCAGGTAGATCTACTAAAAATACAAAAAACTGGTCGGGCACAGTGGCTCACAACTGTAATTCCAGCATTTTGGGAGGCTGAGGCGGACAGATCACGAGGTCAGGAGATCAAGACCATCCTGGCCAAAATGGTGAAACCCTGTCTCTACTAAACATACAAAAATCAGCTGGGCATAATGGCGTGTGCCTATAGTCCCAGCTACTCCGGAGGCTGAGGCAGAAGAATCACTTGAACCTGGGAGGTAGGGGTTGCAGTGAGCAGAGATCACACCACTGCACTCCAGCCTGGTGACAGGGTGAGACTCCGTCTCAAAAAGGAAAAAAAATATAAAAAATTAGCCAGTCATGGTGGCAGACACCTAGAATTCCAGCTACTCAGAAGCCTGGTGCAGGACAATCCAGCCAGGGCAACAATGCGAAACTCCATCTCAAAAACAAACAAACAAACAAACAAACAACCACCCAGGTACAATGACATGGCAGCACCACAGAGTGTTGACTGGCCTCGGAAAGCCAGTCCCCCACCATCAATGACATCACTGCCAGTAGGGTCATGTGCTGAAACCAGGTTCCAGTGCAGAGAGCCCCTGATCCTGGGAAAAGGGGTGCTGCAGGAAAGGTGGCTATCCCTAGCTCATCAGGCAAGGCATGTTGAGCCTGGCGCCAAACCATTCATAGACGACCTGCTTCTGGGTTGGGTAGCTAAGGTAGCTAAGCAGCTCCCTGGCTGCAGTCTGTTCAAATTAAAACTTTAATATTATTTTTTTTTAAAAAAAAAAAAAAAAAAAAAAAAAAAAAACTTGAAGAAAAAGGAAAGAAAAGAAAAAATTTTCAGTCCACACTAACTTTGAAAATCTTAGTGTTAAATAAAAAGTTTCAAAGAGTCCCCCTTAGAGAAAATAACCTGCGACATCCACATAGATGTGATGATCCCGCTAAATAAAACACTGAGAGCAAATAAAGTACATTAAACAGGCATTTCCCATATACCTGAACCTGTTGTGGCTGCTGAACCTGGATCTGCTGTTCTTGCTGGGTTTGTGGCTGAACACTGGTGGTGACTGGACAGGCAAGTTCAAGCAAAGACCCAGCCACTTCGGTGCTGTCTGTGTATATGCAGTTCGCACCCTGTTGGTACACCATGGTAGTGGTGGCTGTCTGCTGGAACTCCTGCAGGGCTTCTGGCCCCTTAGAAGCCAGTGAGTCCAGAAATTCCTTCATCCTGTGTTGCGGGACAGACCGTGCCTTTACTCGGATATACTCTTCAAAGGAGATGGTGTTCTCCAGGGAATTATTCATATTGCAGAGTCCTTAGGGTTCCTAGAAATAAACAGAAGTCAAAATTACATTATTGTTTTTAGCAGGAAATGCCCAGAAGCAATCACCCTTGCACAAGAGACGAATATATTCAGGGCAGCTGTATACATATAGAATCAAAAAATAAAGTTTTATTATACCACCTTATTTTTTCAGTTAATGGATGTTTGAAAACTACCATTAACATTTCTTAAATCAAACTATCACAATGAAAACAGAACAAACACAGGCTTCACAGTACTGGATGAAACAGGCTGAAAACACACTTCCCACCCAGCAGTAGCCCAATTCCATCTTTTCCACAGAGCCAACACTGGACAGTAAATGTCACATGCAAAACTGCTCTGTGACCATCACAGAGAGGACACCAAGCAAGGAGGAAGAAGCTAGGAGCAGGGATTCCTATTGATATGTTTTATTTCCAAGTATTTCCTACAGCAAAGATAAGTATGCCACCTAGTTGTGGCAAGACACAAGAGGCAGAGGATATGTTCTTCATCTCCCATGAAAAAAATACAAAAATCCTATTTGCCATATAATGCTCAAATTCTTTTGCAGCACAGCTTACTGGTTAAGAGCATAGACTCCGAAGCCGGACCACCTGGGTTCAAATCCCAACTTTATGTCTCCTTAATTACGTAACTCTAGAAAAGTCAACTAACCTTAGTTTTCTTGTCAGTAAAATGGGGATACAATAGCACTTACCTCACAGGTGACATGAGGATTAAATAGAGTACTTAGAAAATCACCTGACACATAGATAGCATTACATAAATGTAATTAATATTAAAATAACTTGAGGGAAAAAAGGTAAATAGTGCTTTAAATATCCAGGTCACTACCAAAATTAAGAAATAAAATCTACAAGTTTTTATCAGGTATTTATTTGCTTTAAAAATCAAGCTGCAGACGTAGACAGTTAACACTCATTACTTGAGGGACAAGTGTGCAATCTATGGACTGCTGACCCCTGTTGCTGCTACCTTTATACCATCCTCCCTTGATCAGCCCAACCTCCAGAACAAAAGTAGCAGGATGAAAGAGTAACAAAAACTAGTTAAAATTTTTGCCAAAAAGAACTCTCAGACAATTCTGAATGTCTGCATTTGTTCCCTTGAGCAATCAGGCAAGATATACTAAACTGCCCAGATGCTCTACCTTATGTTACAGATATAAAATGTGTGGGTAACCATCTCCTTTCTTCTACCTAGGATCTAAATTCTTGGCAGACAAGACTATGTCCTGGTTCTCTCCGAATAGCTCACCCATGGTAATTGCTTTATAGACACCTGTTGCATTTGAAATTCAATGTAGAACAGGAAGAATTATAACTTTTTATCAAGACAGAGTCTCATTTTGTCACCTAGCCTGGAGTACAATTGCATGGTCTCCGCTCACTGCAACCTCCACCTCCTGTGTACAGGCGATTCCTAGGCCTCAACCTCCCAAGTAGCTGGGACTACAGGAGCATACCACCACACCCAGCTAATTTTTGTATTTTCAGTAGAGACAGGGTTTCACTTATGTTGGCCAGGCTAGTCTCGAACTCCTGACCTCGTGATCCACCTGCCTCAGCCTCCCAAAGTGCTGGGATTATACACGTGAGCCACCACCCTGGCCTATTCTTTTTTTTGAGATGGAGTCTCACTGTAGCCCAGGCTGGAGTGCAGTGGCGCAATCTTGGCTCACTGCAGCCTCCACCTCCCAGGTTCAAGCAATTCTCCTGCCTCAGTCTCCCAAGTAGCTGGGACTACAAGCACCCACCACCATGCCCAGCTAATTTATGTATTTTTAGCAGAGATAGAGTTTCACCATGTTGGCCAGGCTGGTCTCGAACTCCTGACTTCAGGTGATCTGCTCACCTTGGCCTCCCAAAGTGCTGGGATAATAGGCGTGAGCCACTGGATTGTTTCTGTAATGTCCATAGCTCCACGGGCTCAAGCAGTCCTTCTACCTCAGCCTGGGCAACAAGGTAAAACCCCATCTCTGCAAAAAAATACAAAAATTAACTGGGTGTGGTGCTATGCACCTGTAGTCCGAGCTACTAGGGAGGCCGAGGTGGAAGGATTGCTTGAGCCCAGACATCGAGGCTGCAGTGAACCAACATCACTCCAATGAACTCCAGCCTAGGCAACAGAGTATGACTCTGTCTCAACAACATTAAACTATAAGCTGGTCACAGTGGTGCACACATGTAATCTCAGGTACTCAGGAGGCTGAAGTGGGAGGACTATTTGAGCCCAGGTCTTTGGGCTGGGAAACCTAAAAAGACCTTCACCTGTAAAAAATTAACAAATAAAAATTAAGTTATCAATGATGTCCACGGCACTCATAAGGAGAGCATCAGGCCAAGCACACTTTGCCTAACTACAGATTCAAAGAAGGCTACTTAGCATAGGTGATCTGAGAGCACTCATTTGCCACACTTGCACAGACTGTATCAAAGCTTCCCTTTGCTAACAGCATCACAGTACGGATTTCCTTAAGAAGGCATCTTTCGGCCAGGTGCGGTGGCTCATGCCTGTAATCCCAGCACTTTGGGAGGCCGAGGCAGGCGGGTCACCTGAGGTCAGGAGTTGGAGACCAGCCTGGCCAACATGGTGAAACCCTGTCTCTACTAAAAACAGAAAAATCAGCCAGGAATGGCAGCAGGTATCTGTAATCCCAGTTACTCGGGAGGCCATGTTGGCGGAAGAATCGCTTGAGCCCAGGAGGCAGAGGTTGCAGTAAGCCGATATCATGCCACTGTACTCCAGCTTGGGTGCCAGAGTGAGACTCCATCTCAAAAAAAAAAAAAAAAAAAAAAGAGAGGCATCTTTCATTATAAAAACCCGGTAACATTACAAAGTTATGAGACTCTAATATTTAATCACATACATCCTTCTGCTCTAAGGGGACAAAGGAGAGATTACATGAGCAGCCATTAACATGTCCTCTACCATACTGGTACATATTTCAGTTTTTCACCTTCATAATAAAAGACAGGCAGAGGTCAGATGGAATTTAATTTCCTAAAATGTATTTTCTTCAACTGTTAGTTCCATTCACATAACATATTGAGACTGAGTAAATTTTCAAAACTACTAGAAAAAGCAGTTTTTTTAAGATACAAAAGTAAAGAGTTTTCACATGCAGAAGAAGCCTTTTCTGTCTCAAGCCTGGGAAGACAAAAGAGTAAACACCAACACAAAGAAACACTGCTTCCAGATGCAGTAGGTGGGAATTCAATCTCAAACAAAACAAAACAAATATAACAACAAAAAAGAATAAAAAAAGAAAAAGAAAAAAAAAAAAGCCACCGCAAATGGTTTACAGAACTGAAAAACCTTCATGAGTATGGGCAGTAAAGCCAGTCTCTATGATCCTCCTAGTAACCCTATTTCTCCTCACTCTTTCTTTCAAGTTTCAGAAACTCAGAAGGGGTAGCTTAAGCCTCACCTCAAATCTGATATTATGTATAAAAGATAATTTCATCAATTTTTCTTTCTAGAAACAAGCTTTCTTCAGCATTCAGTATAGAATTCCACCTAGTTTTTCTTTTGTTTTTGGAGGTTTCTTGAGGGTTGGAGACAGGAATATAAAAAGAATATTTACTAAGAAAAACCACTCTGGGGCCAGGCCTGTGGCACTTTGGGAGACCGAGGTGGGCAGATCACCTGAAGTCAGGAGTTTGAGATTCTGTCTCAAAAACGAAAAAAAAAATAAGACAAACCATTCTAATACTATAAAGGTATAAAATACAAAATAAAAACAGCTAAGTAGGCTGGGCGTGGTGGCTCAGGCCTGTAATCCAAGCACTTTGCAGGCCAAGGCAGGCGCATCACCTGAGGTCGGGAGTTCAAGACCAGCCCAACCAACATGGTGAAACCCCATCTTAATTAAAAAAAAAAATTAAAATTGAAAAAAAAAAAAAAGCTAAGTATGCTTTGAACCTCGAGTTCTTGATCTAACAATTATAAACATTATCTGTCTAGGAACAATGAGTTTAGGGCATTTCAATCACTCTTAGGCCAGGTGTGGAGGAATCATACTTATAATCCCAGCCTTTGGGCAGCCGAGAGGCAGAAAGCCTGACTCCAGGAGTTCAAGACCAGCCTGGGCAGCACGGTGAGATCCCCCACATTTCCCCAAAAAATTTTTAAAGTTAGCCAGGTGTGGTGGTGTGCACTGTAGTCCCAGCTATTTGAGGGGATCACTTGAGCCCAGGAGGTCGAGGCTGTAATGACCTATGATCATGCCACTGCACTTCAGCTTGGACAACAGAGCAAGACAAGACCCTAAAAAAAATTATAAATAAAAAACTAAAAATTATCCTCCTGTCGCCAAACCCTGCCAATCACATTTTTATTCTTAGTTTTGTTATGATCACTTTCACACCTTTAAGCCTCTACTTGTAGACTCATTACAGTAGTGGCCTCTAATCCCAGCACGCTGGGAGGCCAAGCAGGGTAGATCACCTGAGGTCAGGAGTTTGAGACTAGCCTGGCCAATGCAGCGAAACCCTGTCTTTACTAAAAATATAAAAATTAGCCAGGTGTGGTGGCACATGCCTGTAATCCCAGCTACTTGGAATGCTGAGACAGGAGAATCAGTTGAACCCAGAAGACAGAGGTTGCAGTGAGCCGAGACTGTACCAGTCCTCCAGCCTGGGCAACAGAGCAAGACTCTGTCTCAAAAAAAAATTTAAGAGTAACTATGGAGTTCCCACTATTTAAGATCAAAAAATTAAAGTTCCACACCCCCAACACGCTACAGTGCAGTGGTAACATCTTGGCTCACTGCCGCCTCAACCTCCTGGGCTCAATTGATCCTCCCATCTCAGTCTCCCAAGAAGCTGGGACTACAGGTCTGTGCCACCACACCCAGCTAAGGTTGTCTCAAACTCCTGATCTGCCTACCTCAGCCACTCAAAGTGCTGGGGTTATATGCTTGAGCCACCGGGCCCAGGCTCTATTTTTAATTTTTATTTTTTTTTTTTGAGACGAGTCTCACTCTGTCGCCAGGCTGGAGTGCACTGGCACAATCTCAATTCATTGCAACCTCTGCCTCCCAGGTCCAAGCGACTCTCATGCCTCAGCCTCCTGAATATCTGGGATTACAGGTATCTACCACCATGCCCAGCTAATTTTTGCATTTTTATTAGAGACGGGGATTTCACCATGTTGGCCATGATCATCTTGATCTCCTGACCTTGTGATCTGCCCACATCGGCCTCCCAAAGTGCTGTGATTACAGGTGTGATCCACCGCGCCCAGTCTATTTTTTAAAATTTATTTTTGAGATGGAGTCTCGCTCCGTCACCCAGGCTGGAGTGCAATGATGCAGTCTGGGCTCACTGCAACCTCCGCCTCCCAGGTTCAAGCCATTATCCTGCCTCAGCCTCCAGAGTAGCTGAGATTATAGGCGCCTGCTACCATACCCAGCTAATTTTTGTATTTTTAGTAGAGATGGGGTTTCACCATGTTGGCCAGGCTGGTCTCGAACTCCTGACCTTGTGATCTGCCCTCCTTGGCCTCCCAAAGTGCAGGGATTACAGGCATGGGGTACCACGCCTGGCCTATTTTTATTTTTTGGAGACAGCTCCTCACTCTGTCGCCCAGGCTGGAATGCAGTGGCATAATCATGGCTCACTGCAATCTCTGCCTCCCAAATTCAAGCAATTTTCCTGCCTCAGCCTCCAGAATAGCTGGGATTACAGGCACCTGCCACCATACCCAGCTAATTTTTGTATTTTCGGTAGAAATGGAGTTTTGCTATGTTGGCCAGGCTGGTCTCAAACTCCTTGCCTCAGTGATCTGCCCAGCCTCCTCAGGTGCTAGGATTATAGGCGTGAGCCACTCCACCTGGCCAGATGCCCTCAATTTTTGAAAAACATTTAGCTAAGTGAATCTAGCTTCTATTTAATCAATATTTTAGTTTTAGAATACGTTTCATACCAAAGTCCAGAACATGATTTTTTTGTCAATCAAAGTTCCAAAGATACAATAAAAACCCATTCTGGGCTGGGCGTGGTGGCTCACGCCTGTAATCCCACCACTTTGGGAGGCTGAGGCAGGCAGATCATGAGATCAAGACCATCCTGGCCAACATAGTGAAATCCCATCTCTACTAAAATACAAAAATTAGCTGGATGTTGTGGCGTGCACCTGTGGTCCCAGCTACTCGGGCAGTTGAGGCAGGAGAACTGCTTGAACCTAGGAGGCAGAAGTTGCAGTGAGCCAAGATCATGCCACTGCACTCCAGCCTGGCACCTGGCAACAGAGCAAGACTGTCTCAAAAAAAAAAAAAAAAAAAAAAAAAAAAAAAAAAAAAAAAAAAAAAAATTCTGCTGCCTATGTCATCAGCTAGCATTTCAAGAATAGTACCTTTAAAAAGTTACTATAAGCAACTCTAGTCGAAATATAAATTTATTTCCTAAGCCAAAAGGCAAGTAAGCTGGATAGTCAGTTGTCAGAAAGTATAAGTTTCAAAAAGTTACTTGCTGTAAACCATAAAAATCCATTTGTTATGCTTTTCATTTAAAAAAAAAAAACAAAAAAAAAAAAAAACAGCCGGGCGCAATGGCTCACGCCTATAATCCCAGCACTGTGGGAGGCTGAGGCAGGCGAATCACAAGGTCAGGAGATCGAGACCATCTCCTAACATGGTGAAACCCTGTCTCTAAAAAAATTTTAAAAAATTAGCGGCGTGTGTTGGCAGGCACCTGTAAACCCAGCTACTTGGGAGGCTGAGGCAGGAGAATTGCCTGAACCGGGGAACCGGAGGTTGCAGTGAGCTGAGGTCATGCCACTGCACTCCAGCCTGGGCAACAACAGCAAAACTCCGTCTCAAGAGAAAGAAAAGGGGGGTGGGGAGTCTGGGCATGGTGGCTCACGCTTGTAATCCCAGCACTTTGGGAGGACAAGGTGGGCAAATCACCTGAGGTCAGGAAGTTCAAGACCAACTTGGCCAATATGGTAAAACCCTGTCTCTACTAAAAATACAAAAATTAGCTGGACATGGTGGCAGGCACCTATAATCCCAGTTACTCAGGAGGCTGAGGCAGGAGAATTGCTTGAACCTGGGAGGCCGAGGTTGCAATGACCCAAGATCACACCATTGCACTCCAGCCTGAGGGACAAGAGCGAGGCTTCGTCTCAATAAAAAAAAAAAAAGAAAGAAAGAAATGAAAAGAATTAACAGTAATAACTTAAAAGACAAACAGGCTTGAAATATAAAAAATTCCACAAAACCATTAGAAATGTCAATAAAGAGCTAGGCATGGTGGCTCTCACCTATAATCTCAGCTACTTGGGAGGCTGAAGCAGGAAGATGGTTTTATGCCAGCACTTTGAGGCTACAGAGAGCTATGATAATGCCACTGCACTCCAGCCTGGGTGACAGAGTGAGACATTTATTCATAGATAAGTAAATAATAAGCAAACAAGTTAACAGGCTGGGTGCAGTGGCTCACCTTATAACTCCAAGTTTGGAAGGCTGATGCAGGAAGATCCTTTGAGCCCAGGAGTTTGAGACCAACCTAGGCAATGTAGTGAAACCAGCTCTAATTTTTTTTTTTTTTTTTTTTTTTTTTTTTTGAGATGGAATCTCCCTCTGTAACCCAGGCTGGAGTGCAATGGTGCGACCTTGGCTCACAGCAACCTCTGCTTCCTGGGTTCAAGTGATTCTCCTGCCTCAGCCTCCTGAGCAGCTGCAACTGCCACCATACCTGGTTAATATTTTTATTTTTAGTAGAAACAGGGTTTTGCTCTGTCGGCCAGGCTGGTCTCCAACTCCTGACCTCAGGTAAACCACCCGCTTCCGCCTCCCAAAGTGCGAGGATTACAGGTGTGAGGTACCATGCCCGGCCTAAATTTTTTTTTTTTGAGGTGGAGTCTTGCTCTGTTGCCGAGAGTGGAGTGTAATGGCATGATCCCAGCTCACTGCAACCTCTGCCTCCTGAATTCAAGTGATTGTCCTGCTTCAGCCTCCCAAGTAGCTGGGAATATAGGCACCTGCCACCACGTCCAGCTAATTTTTGTGTTTTAGTAGACATAGGGTTTCACCATGTTGGTCAGGCTGGTCTCAAACTCCTTGCCTCAAACGATCCACCAGCATTGGCCTCCCAAAATGCTGGGATTACAGGTGTGAATCACCACACCTGGCCAAGATTTTGAGACCACCCTGGCCAACGTGGTGAAACCCCATCTGCACTAAAAATACAAAAACTAGCTGGGCATAATGGCAGGCATGTGTAATCCCAGCTACTCTAGAGGCTGAGGCATGAAAATCACTTGAATCTGGGAGACGGAGGCTGCACTGAGCTGAGATTGCGCCACTGCACTCCAGCCTGGGGACAGAGTGAGACTCTGCCAAAAAAAAAAAAAAAAAAAAAAAAAATGCTAACAGTAGTTATGACTGAATAATGGAATCACAGAGGATTTAGATTTCTTCCTGTTAAATACTTTTCTGTATTTTCCCCAAGTTCCATTAATAATCTAAAATATAATTTAAAAATCACTGAATGTGGTGGCTGAGGCCTACAATCCCAGCACTTTGGGAGGCCGAGGCAGGCAGATCAGGAGATGAGAAAAATCATCTTTTTCTACACAGTGGCTACAGTGCAGTAATGGTAACAGACATATAAACAATTATGGTTGATCACAGTATGATTTTCCTTCAAAATCAAAATCTGAAGCTTTTTTTTTTTCCTAAGATGGAGTCCCACTCTGCCCCCCAGGCTGGAGTACAGTGGTGCAATCTCGGCTCACCGCAACCTCTGCCTCCTGGGTTCAATTCACCTGCTTCTGCCTCCCGAGTAGCCGGGATTACAGATATGCACCACCATACCTGGCTAATTTTGTATTTTTAGTAGAGATGGGGTTTCTCTATGTTGGTCAGGCTGGCCTCAAACTCCTGACCTTGGGTGATCCACCTGCCTGAGCCTCCCAAAGTGCCGGGATTACAGGCATGAGCCACCGCGCCCGGCCTGAAACTCTTCAAAGGAAACTAAACCAGCCAAACAAGGTGGCTCGCTCCTGTAAATCCCACCACTCTGGGAGACTATGGTGGGTGGATCACCTGAGGTCGGGAGTTCAAGACCAGCCTGACCAACATGATGAAGCCCCGTCTCTACTAAAAATACAAAAAAATTAGCCGGGCGTGGTGGCATATTCCTGTAATCCCAGTTACTCAGAAGGCTGGGACAGAAGAATCGACTGAACCCAGAAAAGGAAGGTTGCAGTGAGCTGACACTGAGGCACTGCACTCCAGCCTGGGCAACAAGAGTGAAACTCCATCTCAAAAAAAAAAAAAAAAAGAAAAAAGAAACTAAACCATAAGATAACAAAAACTTGCACAAAATAATGAAGTCTTAACTTCAAGATGCTGCTCATAAAACACGAAAGTTGAGCCTTGGTAATAAAGAGAAATGGGCTGGGCATGGTGGCTCATGCCTATAATCCCAGCACTTTGGGAGGCCGAGGCGGGTGGATCACGAGGTCAAGAGATCGAGACCATCCTGGTCAACATGGTGAAACCCCGTCTCTACTAAAAATACAAAAATGAGCTGGGCATGGTGGCGCGTGACTGTAGTCCCAGCTACTCGGGAGGCTGAGGCAGGAGAATTGCTTGAACCCAGGAGCCGAGATGGTGCCACTGCACTCCAGCCTGGGTAACAAGAGCAAAACTCCATCTCAAAAAAAAAAAAAAAAAGAGCAATGAAGAAACTTCTAAAAGAGACAAAAAATTCTAAACTAGCTCCAAGTAAAAGAATTAGTGAGAAGCAGTAAAGAAATTAAAGTATTTCTGAAAAACATGGAGCCATAAGGATATTTGAGTGTTCTGGGACTCTGATAAGATTGGTAATGATGCTTTGAAGATCTTGTCGCAAAAAAATTAAAAGAAAAAAAAAGATTAATAATGAAAAAAGAAAATACCCTAATGCTCTTGGGGTGTATGAGGTCTGTAAACAAGCATTTACTTCTCAATGCTTTAAACACAGCTGCTTTGTAAAACAATAAAGGAAAACCAGCACTCCCTTAAACAGACCCTGGACATTTTTGCTGGTATAAATTCAAATTGATCATTGGTATCTCCTCTGTATTTCCTTCTACTGGAGCTTAGCATAGTGCCTGACACGCAGCAATTCCTAAATACATGAGTTATTATTTTTATTATTTTATTACTAGAACATAAGATGGTACCATGGACAAAGGTTACTCCAAAACAACGGTATATTACATTTCTATAGGTCTGTTTACAAAGTTCTTTCTTTTTTCCACTTAGATACCAAGAGAAGATCTCAGTGCAATCACCCTTTCTTGGGTTTCTTATGCCTGATACCTCTTTTGGGCTCCCGGTATGGTATGGCTCTGCAGAGTGAGTCTTGAATCCGTGATGGACTAAGAGAAGAAAGTATGAGCTGCCTCAGAACTTTACCTCTTCCTTGGGCTTTGAGTTCCCTCAAGGTTCACATCTACTGCAACAATGGCTCTTCATAGCTTAGACCAGTTTCAATACATTCATATGGGGCTGGGCACAGTGGCTTACACCTGTAATCCAAGCACTTTGGGAGGCCAAGGCAGGTGGATCACAAGGTCAGGAGTTCAAGACCAGCCTGACCAACATGGTGAAACCCATCTCTACTAAAAATATAAAAATTAGCCGGGCATGGCCAATCCCGCCTGTAGTCCCAGCTACACAGGAAGCTGAGGCAGAACTGCTTGAACCCAGGAGGCGAGACTTCAGTGAACTGAGATCACGCCACCGCATTCCAGCCTGGGCGACAGAGGCAGACTCCGTCCCAAAATAAATAAAATAAAATAAAATAAAATAAAATAGGCCGGGCGCAGTGGCTCACACCTGTAACCCTAGCACTTTGGGAGGCCGAGGCGGGCGGATCTCTTGAGTCAGGAATTTGCAACCAGCCTGGCCAATATGGTGAAACCGTCTCTACTAAAAATAAAAAAAATTAGCCCAGCGTGGTGGCACCTGCCTGTAGTCCCAACTACTCCAGAGGCTGAGGCAGAATAATCACTTGAACCCAGGAGGCGGAGGTTGCAGTGAGCCAAGATGAAACTACTGTACTCCAGCCTAGGCGACAAAGTGTGACTTGAACCCTTCCTAGTTTGAAGCAATTCTCCTGCCCCAGCCTACCAAGTATTTGGAACTACAGGCACGTGCCACCATGCCCAGCTAATTTTTTTTATTTTTAGATGGCCAGGCTGTTCTCAAACTCCTGACCTCAGGTGATCCAGACCCCCGCAGCCTCCCAAAGTGCTGGGATTACAAGCGTGAGCCACTGTACCCAGCCGTTTGTCTGGGGTTTTTTTTTGTTTCTTTTTTGTTTTTTTTAATGAAACAGGATCTTGTTCCATCACCAAGGCTAGAATGCAGCTCCATGCAGCATCAAACTCCTGGGCTCAAACAATCCCCCAGCATAGCCTCCTGAGTAGCTGGGACTAGGCCCATGCCACCACATCTGGCTATTTTCATTTTTTTTGTAGAAACAGGGTCTTGTCATTTTGCTCAGGCTGGTCTCATACTCCTGGGCTCAAGCAATCCTCCCATCTTGGCCTCCCCAACTGCTAGGATTACAGGCATGACCACTGTGTTCCACCCATGTTTCTATTCTTCAGGATACTAGCCCACTGCAGGGTTTGTGATGGAAAATATCCCATTAGGCCAATTATCTGCCCCATACCTTTACAGAGAAGTCCCTGGTTTAGGGGCATTTTCATCATGCTCTATTTTCATTTATTTTTTTCTTTTTGAAATGAAGTCTCGCCTAGTCTCGCAGACTGGAGTCCAATGGCACAGTGTTGACTAACTGCAACCTCTGCCTCCCAGGTTCAAGTGATTCTCCTGCCTCAGCCTCCCAAGTCACTAGAATTACAGGCACCCACCACCATGCCCAGCTAATTTTTGTATTTTTAGTAGAGACAGGGTTTCACCATGTTGGCCAGGCTGGTCTGAAACTTCTGACCTCAGATGATCCGCCAGCGCTGGCCTTCCAAACTGCTGGGATTACAGACGTGAGCCACTGAGTCTGCCCATAGTTCTATTTTCAATCACGAAATTAAAATTCTTATATCTTCCAAATACTGACGGATTGTGAATTGGCACAACCACTTGCATTATCTAGTGAGACTGAAAATACCTATTCCTAGCCGGGCGCGGTGGCTCACGCCTGTAATCCCAGCACTTTGGGAGGCCGAGGCGGGTGGATCACGAGGTCAACAGATCGAGACCATCCTGGTCAACATGGTGAAACCCCGTCTCTACTAAAAATACAAAAAATTAGCTGGGCATGGTGGCGCGTGCCTGTAATTCCAGCTACTCAGGAGGCTGAGGCAGGAGAATTGCCTGAACCCAGGAGGCGGAGGTTGCGGTGAGCCGAGATCGTGCCATTGCACTCCAGCCTGGGTAACATGAGTGAAACTCCGTCTCAAAAATAAAAAAAAAAAAGAAAAGAAAAAAGAAAATACCTATTCCTACTAAGCAATTTTACCCATCAGTGTATATGAAGGAACTTCTTACACAAGAACATCCACAGCAGCAGTTTGTTAACAGCCAAAACGTGGAAGCAACCCAGATGTCTATCAATAGTGCCATAGATAAATACGTTATGGTATATTCATACAACAGAATACTACATAAAAAACGGGAATGAACAGCTGCACACAATGTGAAGAATTTCAGAAATATTATGCCAAAAAAAGACAAGATAATACAGCATGACTCCATTTATATAAAACTCAAAAAGAAACAAAGGTAAACTAGGTTAAGGGTTACAAAGGTGGCAAAGGCAAAAAGAAAAAGAATGCTATTATCACAGAGTAACAGTTGTCCATAGGGCTTGAGAAGCCGTGTTCCAGAAAGAACCCACAAAGGTTTTAGGGATACTGGCATTATTTCTTGAAAAAGTAGTTACACCAGCATTAATCTATAATTTTTCATTGAATTGTACAGATATTGTCTAAATTTACATGGGTGGATATTTCACAAATTTTAAAAAAAGAAAAACACATTAGATTTCTGACACAGCCACCAGTTCTGGTTTTGCCCTGGCCTTAAGAGTGAGACCAAAGGAGCAGTCCTACCCTCCTTCATCAAAGGAAGAAATTAATCTATCATTTCTTCATGCAGCCATGTCAATTTAATAACAGAAATCACAATCTAATGTTATAACTGGGAAAAAATAATACAAAGGAAGCATTTAAGTGAAGTCTGGAGAGGACTTAAAACATCTGGAACAAAATGCAGGGCAACAGAATAACAGAAAAGAGCAAGTATTCATGTAACACCTAATTCTAAGGCTAATTCAGAAATAAGAGACAGTTACAGATCAAGAGTGGCCATTTTAAAAAGCAGAAAAGAGGGGCTGGGCGCGGTGGCTCACACCTGTAATCCCAGCACTTTGGGAGGCTGAGGCGGGCGGCCCATGAGGTCAGGGGATTGAGACCATCCTGGCCAACATGGTGAAACCCAGTCTCTACTAAAATACAAAAAAATTAGCTGAGTGTGGTGGCACACGCCTGCCGTCCCAGCTACTCAGGAGGCTGAGGCAGGGGAATCACTTAAACCCAGGTGGCGGAGGATGCTGTGAGCCAAGATCGAGCCACTGCACTACAGCCTGGGTGACAGAGCAAGACTCCGTCTCAAAACAAAACAAAGAAAAGCCGCCAAGAGGCTGGGTGGGGTGGTTCACACCTATAATCCTGGCACTTTGGGAAGCCAAAGTGTGTAGATCAGTTGAGGTCAGGAGTTCAAGACCAGCCTGGCCAACATGGTGAAACCCCGACTCTACTAAAAATACAAAAATTAGCCAGGCGTGGTGGTGCATGCCTGTAATCCCAGCTGCTTGGGAGGCTGAGGCAGGAGAATCACTTAAACCTGGGAGGCAGAGGTTGCAGTGAGCCATGATCATGCCACTGTCCTCTAGCCTGGGTAACAAAGCAAGGCTGCCTCAAAAAAGCAAATAAATAAATAAAACGCAAACAAGAAAGAAGCATGGCACAACAAACTTATACCATAACTAATTAAACTAAAAGAAAGCATATACAAATGTAAGGAAAGAAAATAATGATTATGAAGCTGCCTTAAAGAAGGGAAGCCATATCCAGAGCCCCTGACTTTGGTTACTTTTCTAGAACTATTCAAATTTACAAAAAAATTTAACCACTATTTGATCTTTAGTTTGAAATGGAACACAAGCTAGAAAAAGGATGTGGAACTCTGTGCAGAGGTTCTTGAAGAGGTATACAAACAATTCATCAGAGAGGACCCAAAGGAAGACATCTAACAAGCAAATCATAGTTGACAAACTTGGAGAAACTTTTTTTTAAGATGGAGTCTCACTTTTGTTGCCCAGGCTGGAGTGCAATGGCACAATCTCAGCTCACTGCTGCAAACTCCGCCTCCTGGGTTCAAGCAATTCTCCTGCCTCAGCCTCCTGAGTAGTTGGGATAACAGATACCCACCACCATGTCCTGTTGATTTTTGCATTTTAAGTAGAGACAGGGTTTCACCCTGTTTGCCAAACTGGTCTCAAACTCCTGACCCTGATGATCCACCTGCCTCAGCCTCCCAAAGTTTCGGAATTACAGGCGTGAGCCACCGTGCCAGCTTTTTTTTTTTTTTTTTTTTTGATATGGAGTCTCACTCTGTCGCCCAGGCTGGAGTGGTGCAGTGGCACAATCTCTGCTCACTGCAACCTCCACCTCCCAGGTTCAAGCCATTCCCCTGCCTCAGCCACCCAAGTTGCTGGGATTACAGGCATCCACCACCACACCTGGCTAATTTTTCATTTTCAGTAGAGACACGATTTCACTATGTTGACTAGTGAACATAGTCACTAGTTCTGACCTCAAGTGATCCACCCTCCTCAGGCATAAGCCACCACACCCGGCCGACAAACATTATTTTTAAACACTAATTTCAAAGGAAGATCTCAAGCATAATAGTTAAAAACAAAGATAATTCAAAACAGGCAGACCTAAAAAATGTAACAAAATTTGGCTCATGCCTGTAATCCTAGCACTTTGGGAGGCCAAGGTAGGCGGATCAGGAGGTCAGAAGTTTGAGATCAGCCTGACCAACATGGTGAAACCCCATCTCTACCAAAAATACAAAATTTACCCGGGCGTGATAACACGGGCCTGTAATTCCAGTTACTCAGGAGGCTGAGGCAGAAGAATCGCTTGAAGCCAGGAGGCGGTGGTTGCAGTGAACCAAGATCGCACCACTCCACTCCAGTGTGGGCTACAGAGTGAGACTCTGTCTCAAAAAAAAAAAAAAAGTATCAAAATTTTAAGTGTAAACTTTACAGCTTTTCTCTGAACCATTTAGGTCATTTTAAAAGATGATTCCTTGCCATGCTTAAATCTGTGGGTTCCACTGACTTGCATCCTAAGAGAAGAAAACTGCCCAAGTAGCACTGTGGCTGAATTCAAAGATGCTGTTCTCCCACATCTTCATTTTACAGCACCTAACAGTTTCTGGAAGACAGCACCCAGAATAATTGACAGGATTTGTAATGCTTCAGTATTACAAAAAAAAAAAAAAAAAAAAAAAAAAAAAAAAAAACTATGCACACATACTTCCAGCATATGAACAATTTTAACTCACCAGTCACCATGTTGCATGTATTTCTGTTGCTTGTCCTGAGTTCTTAAGACTTCTAACATTCTGAAGAAGATAGAACAAAAAAGTTCCTTCCATCCTCAGCCTCTTTTTATTAATAATTTTAACTTTGTTCTTAAAAAAAAATACAGTACATTAGAAAGAACTACCCCACCATTATCAAATTTGATTGCTAAGTTTACTTCCTCTTAGCTTCCTTTTCCTTAAGCTTAATTGAGCAAGACTGTAAATTATAAACTAGCAGATGTTTTGTGTTAGAAAACAAAAAGTGCATAATTCTCTAGGACAAACCTAGAACTTCCTTGACACCAAAACACAGTGGCGGGGTGAAAAAAAAGAGCTGAAAAGGATTGAAATCCTAAACCAAAAGTGACTTTTACAGCGATACACAGTCAGATTTTAGGAATTTCTGCTGGAGATTTCCAGAATTTCAAAAAAGGTATAGCACTGATTCTCAGGTTTTCAATTTTGTTCCGAGGCAACTTTTTGGCTGAGGCAACGGTGGACCCTTAGTATAACAGACTAAAGCAAGCCCCTCCCACCTACGCAAAAGAAAAAACTGCGTTTAAGGATTTAAAGTAGCATTTTACAGCTCGGAGTTCACAACGTCCACATAAGAGAATTCCCTTCCGGAGCGCAGAGGTGACGTGTACGAATTGCGCTTATGGACGTATTAGTTTCTAATGAAAGATAAGCAGGTACCTGCCCGACACACAGCTCAGTACAAGGTGAGGTAACCCGAAGGGGCTCACTGCCCTCTCAAGCCAACAGGGCTTGGTTTCTGAAGCAGAGAACCACCCTACCCAAGCACCCACCCCGCACTTGGGCCTCAAGTAACGGCATTATTAGAAGAGAACAGGCAATCTCGCCCCCCTCACAGAGGAGCGAAGCCGCAAGCCAGACAGCAAAGCTAGTTTGTTTCTCTTCAGGCCTAGGCCACGGATGCCCGAGAACGTCACCAGACCACAAAAGACCCAATCCTCAACCTTCCCCACGCAACGCGCGGCGGCCGGCCCTCCGCTCAGGAGAGGCCTCATGCGCGCTCTCGAGGCGGCACCGCCACCCAACATCAGGGCGCGCGCACCAAAACTGGGGGTCGTGGCGGGCGCACGCCCTGGAAAAACCTCTCTTGCCCGTGGGCCAAAGCTCACAGAGCAGAGATATCCGGGCGAGGAACGCGCACGTCGGCGGCCACGCGCACCGAGAGAGCCGCACAGCGCGCGCGCTCCCGCGCGTAAAAACAGGTTTAGACGCGCGCCCGCACCAGCGCGCGATGTCGCGCCGCGCCCACCCAAATCCCCGGCCCACCCCTCCCCCATCCACAGGGCGGGGTACGCGAGCCCAGGAACGTTTTCAGCTCCGGAGCCGCCCCGAGCTCTCAGGGCCCAGCGGTAGCGGCCCGCCCGCCCCCGCCCGCCGTTGTGTGGGGTGGGCCCACCGTCCCAGGCCCACAGCATCGCCGCATCCTCGCCCACACTGGAGCCCTCACCCGGCGACGTCACCGCCGCCGCCGCCTCCGCTCTACCCGCCGGCCCCGCCGCACCGCCCGGGACCCCGGTTCTGCCGTCGTAGCTCCAAGACCGACAGGATTTTCTCCTCACAGCTCCCTGGGCGCCATCTTACATTCAACCCTCACAGCCAATGGGAGCCGATTGCTCCTCTCGCGAGAATCGGGGCGTCGGATCCCGCGAGATCTGGAGCTGCCTCCCGGCCAAACTTAAAGTGAACGCTTCAGCAGGGGAGGCAGGCCGCGCCTCTGGCTGCTAGAGCGGTTCATGGATCCTCGGGCGTGGAGCGACTCGCCCCGCCTCTGGACGCCCCTCCGTGTGGGGCGGAGCTAGGGCGGGGGCTTAGCCTAGTAGTGGAGCCTCTGAAGGCTAGAACTCGAAGCTAGCTCCTTGGACCCACCTTCCGTCGCCCGCCTGAGCCTCCTTTGGTCGAGCACCCCTACGCGGGGCGGGGCCCGGCCGGGCTCAGCCTCTCGCTTAAGGTGGACCCTGCAAACTTCTCTCCTGGGCTCGGCGTCCCCAGCCGTGCCCCGCATGGGAAGCCTCTAGAGCTCTTACCTCCTGAAGGACCCACCCCCTGGGACCCCCGCCAACTGCTGCCATCTGAGTTCAGCCTTCCGCAGTCGGGGCCACCTTAAAGCGGGCCCCTTGGTAGCCTGGTGTTTGTATACAGGGAAAATGTGGAAGACGTTAAAGCTGCAGGCACACGCAGGCCTCAGCAGCAGCCCACACAGCCCCCAGAGGGCTTCCAGCCTGCTGTAGACTCCTTTTGCCTCCCGGTTTTTGCCCTTGTTCCTCTTATCCTGGCAAACTCCCCATAGTCTTTTGTGATTCCCTTCAGAAGTCACTTCGTGAGCGTAGTCTTTTCTAAGGCCCAGGCTGGGTCAGGAACCTCTTCCAGCCTTGCACAGGGCCCAGGGAGAGCTCTCCCATGCAGTGCTTGGTCACCCCTTTCCCCTCCAGTGAATTTCGAAGGCTATCACAGCCATGTATGCCACATCTCACTGTGCCTGGCACGTAGTAGGCACTAAAAAATTATATGCTGAATGGGCCGGGCACAGTGGCTGACGCCCCTAATTCCAACGCTTTGGGAGCCAAGGCAGGTGGAACACCTCCAGTCAGGAGTTTGAGACCAGCCTGGCCAACGTGGTGAAACCCCGTCTCTGCTAAAAATACAAAATTAGCCGAGTGTGGTTGTGCATGCCTGTGATCACAGGTACTTGGGAGGCTGAGGCAGGAGAATCGCTTGAACCTGGGAGGTGGAGATTGCAGTGAGGTGAGATCGCGCCATTGCACTCCATCCTGGGCAACAAGGGCGAAACTCCGTCTCAAAAAAGAAAAATTATATGCTGATTAGGTGCAGTGGCTCACGCCTGTAATCCTAGCACTTTGGGAGGCTGAGGTGGGCGGATTACCTGAGATCAGGAGTTCGAGAGCAGCCTGACCGACATAGTGAAACCCCGTCTCTACAAAAAATACAAAAATTATCCAGGTGTGGTGCCGTGCGCCTGTAATCCCAGCTACTTGGGAGGCTGAGGCACGAGAATCACTTGAAGCAGGGAGGCAGAGTTTGCAGTGAGCCAAGATGGAGCCACTGCACTCCAGCCTGGGCTGCAGAGTGGAACTCCATCTCAAAAAAAAAAAAAAAAAAAAATTATATGCTGAATGATCAGACTGGGAGCCAGACCTCTCTACTTCACACCAGCAGAAACAAACCTTTTAGATCCCTTTGGCACAGGGGTCCTAACCAGGGCCCTCCATTCTCTCAGACCAGGTACGGTGGGTATGAATCCCACACGGGCCCCTGCCTTTAAGCACTGAAAAGTGCACCACTGCTTTCAAAGCTGTCAGTATCACTCTTTTCTGGGAAAGCCCATTCTCACAGACAAAATGTGCAAAAGGCACATTACTCCCCACGCACACCACCACTACCAGCATGTCTCCAGGGCCCTCAGATGGTGGAAGGGCAGACAGATAACACACAGACTCCAGCATAATTTAGCTGTTCTTTATTAACATGGAATTTGGGGTGGTGAGGGTAGCCCCAACCTCCAGGAGGACGAGGTAGGTTCACAGTGTTGCCAGCTCACACCTTTCCCGGGTCTTCCTTCAGTGTCACAGTTCGGTTAAAAACAAGCTGGAAAGCAGAGCGAAAAGAATGACCACCTCCCCAGAACAAGGCCAGGGAGTCCTGGGCAGGTTTCACCACAGACACCTCCCCCTAACTTCCTTCTTAAGCCAAACAACCTGGGGACTAAGGATCAGGAGACCCAGGTCCTCTGTAACTTTGTGACTTGGGCAAGGGACTGGATGGAGCTCTAGGCTATAGTTTTTTTTTGTTTTGTTTTTAAAGACTGGGTTTCACCATGTTGGTCAGGCTGGTCTTGAACTCCCAACCTCTGCTGATCCGCCCGCCTTGGCCTCCAAAGTGCTTGGATTATGGACGTGAGCCACCACGCCCGGCCAGGCTATAGTTTTATATGGATAACAACCGCTATGTTTGCCTCCTACTTTGAGGAGTGAGAAAGGCAGGGTGGGCTGCGCACAGTGGCTCATGCCTGTAATCCTAGCACTTTGGGAGGTTGAGGCAGGCGGATCACCTGAGGTCAGAAGTTCAAGACGAGGCTGGCCAACTTGGCAAAACTGTCTCTACTAAAAATATAAAAATTAGCCAGGCGTGGTGGCATGTGGCTATAACCCCAGCTACTCGGAAAGCAGGAGAATGGCTTGAGCCTGGGAGGCAGAGGTTGTAGTGGGCCAAGATGGTGCCACTGTACTCCAGCCCAGGAAACAGGGCAAGACTCCATCTCAAAAAATAAAAATAACAGTAGGGTGGCTGGGCACAGTCAGTGGCTCATGCCTATAATCCCAGCACTCTGGGAAGCTGAAGCAGGAGGATTGCTTGAAGCTGGTAGTTCAAGACCAGCCTGTGCAACATAGTGAGACCTTGCCTCTACAAAAAATTTTCAAATTAGCCAGGCATGGTGGTGTGCACCTGTAGTCTCAGCTACTGAGCTGGGAGGATAGCTTGAGCCCAGCAGTTTGAGGCCGCAGTGAGCTATGATTGCACCACTGCACACCAGTCCGGGCAAGAGTTAAGACCCTGTCTTTAAAATAAATAGAAAGGTTATTAGCTGCCTTAATGAAAGATATTAAAATAATAATTATTTTATATATATATATATATTTTTTTTTAAAGACGGGGTTTCACCATGTTGGTCAGGCTGGTCTTGAACTCCCGACCTCATGTGATCTGCCCGCCTTGACCTCCAAAGTGCTTGGATTACAGGCGTGAGCCACCACGCCCGGCCTATCTTTTTTTTCCTTTTCTTTTTTTGTAGAGCTAGGGTTTTCACTATGTAGGCCAGGGTGGTCTCAAACTCCTGACCTCAGGTGATCTGCCTGCCTCAGTCTCCCAAATTGCTGGGATTACAGGTGTGAGCCACCACACCCAGCCCCAAAAAATAATAATTAAAAAAAAAAAAAAAGAAGCCAGGTCTGGGCGTGAGCCACGCCTGTAATCCCAGCACTTTGGGAGGCCAAGGTGGGCAGATCACAAGATCAGGAGATTGAGACCATCCTGGCTAACATGGTGAAACCCGATCTCTACTAAAAATACAAAAAAATTAGCCAGGCGTGGTGGCATGCGCCTGTAGTCCCAGTTACTCGGGAGGCTGAGGCCTGAGAATCGCTTGAACCCGTGAGGCAGAAGTTACAGTGAGCCGAGATCGCACCACTGCACTCCAGGCTGGGCAACAGAGCAAAAAATAAAAAATAAAAGCAGCCTTCATACAAAATTTTGTGCATGAACTTATCCTTAGTGCCCAGTTTCCTCATTAGTAGAATATGGACACTGACCACCTTAGATGGTGAGGATTTACTAAGGGAATGTAGGCACAGCACGTGGTACAGCAAATGGCAGCCACTGTCACTGCTGCAGTTAAGGGCAGGTGGGTAAAGTCAAGCACCTTTCCCTGATGGCTGTCTGGATCCACAGAGAAGTACCCAAGACGCTCAAACTGGAACTTGTTGAAGGGTTTTGCCAGGGCCACAGAGCAGTCCACTAATGCTGCCTCCACCACGCGTAGTGATGCCTGCAAGCAGGGAACTCAGGCAACCATCCAACCAGGGAGGCCTACCTCCCTCGTCCCAAACCCCATGAACCTACTGGGTTCAGGTCACTTAAGAATCCACCAGGCACCTCAGTAGGATCTTCAGGGTTCTTGTGCTGGAATCTGCAGCCAGAGTGAAGGTCATACCCCCAGCTAGGCAGCCACAACAGGCAATGAGCATCTTGTACCTGCCCCACCCCAGCTCTATTCACTCACAGTCGCTCATAGAGGCGAACCTCGCACGTCAAAGGCTGTGACACCCAGTGAATAAAGGCCTTTGGCTTCTCTCCAGCATCTGCCCTTCTGCAGGTCACCTCCAGACTCTCTACACAACCACTGGGGCCCTAGAAGCAGGGGTAGGGGAGCAGCAATTAGACCCGGGAACCACGACCAGGATTGCGGGCTGCACTCATATCCTGGCCCCAGCAGGCACTGCAGTAGGAAGGCTGCAGTTGGCTCTCACCTTGACAACACGCTGCAGCTCAATGACGTAGCCTGTATGCCTCAGGCCCACAGGCTGGCCCCAAGCCAGGCGCTTAAAGCCTGGCTCTGGCTCCTAGAGATAGGAAGTAGGGTAGACACAAGAGACTGCAAGGATCAAACAAGTGGGGAGGCTTCCCCACTGCCATGTCTGGCAAGGATTGGTTCATCAGAAGCAGGAAGTAGATGGACTGACAGAGATGAGGATGAAAGATTCCCAGGACCAGACTCAGCAGCAAACAGGATCCTCTACTCCCACCATTTACCTCCTTGAAGTCAGTCCTCTCAATGAACACAATGGGTGCGAAAGGAACCTGATGGAAGCCTTTGGTCTCATCAGCTGGGAAGTTGGGCACCTGGATGTCCAAGGACTAAAGCAGGAGACAGGTATGAGTCATACTCAGCACAAGTACCCCCATGCCCAGGGCCAGGTGTACCCCTACACGCGCGCGCACGCACGCGCACACACACACACGGAGATACTCATGTTGAGGCAGGCCCACCTTGGCAGCGGGAAAGTTGGTGATGATGACCCGTAGTGACTCCAGCACAGCCATAGCTCGTGGGGCTGTGTCATTCAGCACATCACGCACACAAGCTTCCAGAAGATGTGGCTCCATTGTGGTCTGTGCCACTGTCACTCCCACCTGGCAGGAAGGTTCAGCATCAGTCACAGCTACAATCACAAACTGCCACACTCAGCCCCCATCCGTCCACCCAACCTGCTGGACTATACCCGGGCACAGAAGTTGTTGATGCCCTCAGGTGGGAAACCCCGCCGTCGCAGGGCCGTGAGTGTAAAGAGCCGTGGGTCATCCCAGTCCCTGTGGATAAGAAGGTGGTGGTGAGAAGGCCTTTGGGAGTACATGTCATTAACCTTTAATAAGCCAAACAGCCACACCTACCGCACAGCACCAGTTGCTACAAGCTGAAGGATCTTCCTCTTAGAGACAACAGCGTAGTGTAGGTTGAGGCGGCCATACTCCCACTGAACAGGGCAGTAGACGTCCAGTGCATTGCAAAGCCAGAAGTAGGAAGAGCGTCTGGGGTGCGAGAGTAGGGTTAGGACTGGCCAGCTCTGGAACTAGGCAGAGACCACAGGAAGGGCTGCTGGAATTCCATTGGCCCTACCACCCCATGGACCCAGCTCCCTCACCGGGCCTGGAATTCCTTGGTGCAGAGTGAGTGAGTGATGTGCTCGATGGAGTCACAGAGGCAGTGTGTGTAGTCGTAGGTGGGATAGATGCACCTGTGGGGCATAGGCAGTAGGCCCTACCATCCAGCCCTACTCTGCCCTATCCCATGGCCCATTGCCCTGCTCCACAGCCCCACCACCCCACCCCATGCCATACCCACCATTTGTCCCCTGTGCGGTGGTGTGGTGTATACTTGACTCGATAGGCTACAGGGTCCATCTTGCCATCCTCCATCACCAGCTTCATCCGTAGTGTGGCCTCACCCTCTGAAAACTTGCCCTTGCGCATTGCCTGAGGAGAACAAGGACTCAGCCTGTCTCTAAGCATGGGGGTATCTCATCCTAAGCACCTTGGCCCACCCAAACCCAAATGCTCCTCTAGGACCCCACCTCAAAGAGCAGCAGTGACTCCTCCATGGGACGGTCTCTCCAGGGTGAGGGCAGAGGATTATGGCCTTTGAGCTCCTCCCCTCGCTGGTGACACACATAAGCCAGACCCCTGTGGGGAAGGGGTGTGAGTACCCAGCATGGCTATGACCTAGTCAGCCTGCCTGGCTCTATGTCATGGCCCTGGCCTTACCTGCGGATGAGCTCCACAGCCCAGGCATATAGCTGGTCAAAATAGTCAGAGGCATATGTCACTCTGTAAGGTGTGTAACCTGGGGCAGAATGAGACAAAGTATGAGCACCCAGCCAGAAACACCCAGTGGCAGGCCATGGCCCAAGGAGAGGCCCACTAACTACCAGCCCTTCTTGGCTTTGCCCAGTCCATACCCAGCCAGGCCACCATGTCACAAATGGCAGTGAAGAACTTTGCTTCCTCCTTCTCAGGGTTGGTGTCATCAAAGCGCAGAAAACAGATGCCATTGTTGGCCTATGAAAGTTGTAGCATCTGTGAACTCCCACATCATCCATCAGCCCCACAATCCTGTTCATTAAACTAGGACATTCATAGAGCTCTCTCATGTCAAGAATTTTTTTTTGCCGGGCACAGTGGCTCAAGCCTGTAATTCCAGCACTTTGGGAGGCCGAGGCGGGTGGATCACGAGGTCAAGAGATCGAGACCATCCTGGTCAACATGGTGAAACCCCATCTCTACTAAAAATACAAAACATTAGCTGGGCATGGTGGCGCGTGCCTGTAGTCCCAGCTACTTGGAGGCTGAGGCAGGAGAACTGCCTGAACCCGGGAGGCGGAGGTTGCGGTGAGCCGAGATCTTACCACTGCACTCCAGTCTGGGCAACAAGAGTGAAACTCCATCTCAAAAAAAAAAAAAAAAATTCTGTAGTCCCAGTAGCTGGGACTACACGCACGCACCACCATGCCCAGCTAATTTTTGTATTTTTAGTAGAGATGGGGTTTCACCATGTTGGCCAGGTTGGTCTCAAACTCCTGACCTCAAGTTATCCACCCATTTTACCCTCCCAAAGCACTGGGATTTATAAGCATGAGTCACCAGACTCAGCCTCATATCAGAATTTAAAATGCCTTCAAGAACTTCTCCTCTCACCTTCCTGTATCTAAATGCCCAGATAAAGCATCTCTTACATCAATTTGGGACAGACAGCACAACCTCTTTTTAAGCCTAGGGGCTACACTGGCAACTCCCCCAAATTTGAACTCACTGACTCCTCAGCAGGAGCTATTTGTTCCAATAAGCTCAATAGATTCCTAGGTATCTGTCACACATGTGGTTCCTTTCCATGGCCTCTGACCACCTGGGTACATTATTGGGAGCAGACAGCAAGGCAGGGACATGGTATCCACTCATGGGAACAGCAAGCGGTCATCTTGCTTGCCAGATCTCTAGATACATGCTTACCTTGGCATAACCAAAGTTGAAATTGATGGCTTTGGCATGTCCAATATGCAGGATTCCATTGGGTTCTGGCGGGAACCGGGTACGTACCTGAGATAAGAGGGATGGGAAAAGAGAAATAAGGTCAGAGCTCAGATGACCCTAAGGAAACAGATGTTCCCTCCCAGGAAGGCCATGGTGATGGGTGAACTGGGGCAGTATAGAGGCAGCCCAGGCACTCAGGCAGGCATTTGATGGCACAAGCTCATATGGCCACATTCCCACACACCTGCCCACCAGTAATTTCCAGGTGCTGCTTTAGTAGATTCATGGTGTGTGGAGTCATCACATAGCCTGGGGTCTTGTAGTTTTCACCTGTCAGGACCAGAATAAGCCTAAGGACCAGGCTGCAGCCAAAGCCTCTGACCCCGGGGGCCTGACTATAGGAGCTGCTGCCAAGATCCAGCCCTCCCCAGGGTTTCGACATGCCCACTAACCAGGCTTGTGGAACTTAAGGGCCTCTCCCCGGAGCTGCTCCATCAGAGACAAGGTCTGGTCAGCAGTCTCACCTGTGGGGAACAAAACAAGGAAAACTTGTCCTCTGGATACATTTACCATATCCTACAGCCAGAATAGAACTGAGTAGACCCCTCTTCGCTCAATTCCAGAGACAAGAGATCAAGAACCAGACATCTGAGGCCTCTCAGGCCAGTCTCTGGGCAAAGGGAACAAAGGAAACACCAGGAATTCCAGTCTTGAGACAGAAGGCAGGGTACTGAGCAAGGCAGAGTACTGAGCAAGCCAAGGGCCTGAGGAGCCTGTGAGGACTCTTCCGGGGAGGCTCACAAGTCAGGGAGCTGAATGCTGTGATAGGAGCCTTAAGCTTCTCACCATTCTCTATCACATATTTTGCTGTCCTCCGGTCTGTTTCCTCCAGCCGCACTTTGGCCACCTGAAAGAAGCCCCAGGTGCTTCAGAAAATGGCATCAGATTTTCTCTTCGGCAGGGTCCTGGGATCACTGTGGTCAGACACTTCCTTCCCCAGCCTGAAGTCTCACCATACCTTACCTTACCCTCAGGGGCTCAGGGCCATGCCCAGCCTTACCTTGGGCTTCTTCTCCAGATCAGCCTCCATCTTGGGGCCCAGAAGGTGGAGGACCTGAGCAGAGACCACAGTCAGGCAGTGACAGGAGTATCCTCTTTCAAGAAGCCCCTGACTGATCCTACCCCGACTGAAGGCTTCCTAGACTGTCTACCAGCACTGACTGGAAGAACCTACCTATCCCATCCCACCTCTTCTCCTCATGTGGGTCTGCTAGCTTAAAATGTTCTCTCTCTAAGCTGGGCGCAGTGGTTCATGCCTGTAATCCCAGCACTTTAGGAGGTTGAGGCAGGAGGATCACAAGGTCAGGAGTTCGAGACCAGGCCCAGCACTTTAGGAGGTTAAGGCAGGAGGATCACGAGGTCAGGAGTTTGAGACCAGGCTGACCAACATGATGAAACCCTATCTCCACTAAAAATACAAAAATTAACTGGATGTGGTGGCGTACACCTGCAATCCCAGTTACTCAGGAAGTTGAGGTAGGAGAATCACTTTAACCCAGGAGGTGGAGGTTGCAGTGAGCTGAGATCACA
>NW_022436963.1:724084-741876 GCF_009761245.1 Sapajus apella
AAAAAAAAAAAAAAAAAAAAAAAAAAAAAAAAAAAAAAAAATGCTCTCTCTCTGCTGAGGGTTCATACTGGGCTGCCATTTATGGAGAGGAACTGTAGGCACAGCATCAAGAGAAGCAATCTGCCTCAGCCACCACCCTCTTCAATGCCAACATCCTGAGAGGATGGCCACATTACTCTATGTATGAGAGAAAACTGAATTTTTTTTTTTTTTTTTTTTTTTTTGAGACAAAGTCTTGCTGGAGTGCAATGGCACAATCTCGGCTCACTGCAACCTCTGCCTCCCGGGTTGAAGCAAATCCCCTGCCTCAGCCTCCTCAGTAGCTTGTGACTATGGGCATGCACCACGATGCCCAGCTAATTTTTTTGTATTTTAGTACAGATGGGGGTTTCACCTTGTTGGCTAGGATGGTCTCGATCCCCTGACCTCGTGATCTGCCCACCTTGGCCTCCCAAAGTGCTGGGATTACAGGTGTGAGCCACTGTACCTGGCCACAAACTGAGGTTTAAAGTGATTAACCTCGAATTAGGCAAGGGGCCTAAGTCTGTCACTACCCTCAGGTGCTGCTCGTTCCACACTGGGCTCTACTGTGCACTCCTCCCACCTTTCTTCCTTTCTTCTTTTCCTTTCCCTCCCTCCCTCCCTCCTTCCTTCTTTTTCTTCATTATTTATTTATTTAAGATGGAGTCTTGCTCTTGTTGCCCAGGCTGGAGTGCAATGGCACAGCCTCAGCTCACTGCAACCTCTGCCTCCCAGATTCAAGCAATTCTCCCACCTCAGCCTTCTGAGTAGCTGGGACTACAGGTACCTGCCATTATGCCTGGCTAATTTTTATACTTTTAGTAGAGATGGGGTTTCACTGTGTTGGCCAGGCTGATCTCAAACTCCTAACCTCAGGTAAACCGCCTGCCTCGGCACCCTCAAGTGCTGGGATTACAGGCATGAGCTACTGCACCCAACCTCTTAGGTTCAAGCAATCCTCCCACCTCAGCCCCACAAGTAGCTGGGACTACAGGTATGCACCCATGTCTGGATAATTTTTAAATTTTCTGTAGAGATGGGTTCTCACTAAACGTAGTGAACTCAGGCTCCCGGGTTGAAGCAATTCCCCTGCCTCAGCCTCCTGAGTAGCTTGTGACTACAGGCAGTGACTAGGTTGCAGTGAGCCGAGATTGTGCCACCACACTCAGGCTGGTCTTGAACTCCTGGACTCAAGCAATCCCCCTGCCTCAGCCTCCCAAAGTGCTGGGATCATAAGCATGAGCCACCACGCCCAGCCCTCCTGCCTTTTATCCCTTAGTGGATGCCAAAGTCTTTGCCAGCTTCAGCTTAGTGAAGCATGCCCACCTGCATGTCCACTTCGTTCTTGATCATTTTGCCATCTGCCCACTTGAGCACAGCCCGAGCCTCTCCTAGAAGCATAGCCACAAGGAGCTGCAGAAAGGCAAAAAACAGTACTCCCCCGACCTCCTTCCCAAGGAAAGTTCCTGGCTAACCACAGGAACCAAAGCCTGAGCCCAGCCAGACCACTTTAAGTCACTCCTGTTCCTTCCCCCAGCCCCCTCTCACTCGTGCCCAGAAGAAAAGGCATGACCAGAGATAACAATATAGCCCCATCTCAGGCCCTGCTCACCCATCAGCAGCCCCATGTTGAAACGGTAACGTTCCACCAGGAGCTGGGGCCGGTGCTTGTTAATGGCAGCCTCCACCTGCAGAAACCCAAACCATGTGGTTCAGGAAAGCCACCTTCACAGATATTCTGGGAACCCACTCCCTTACTCTGAGTCCTCCTGGGGAGGGAAGCGGAGCCACTCTTGTCATGGCCAGGACTGGGGAGGTGGACGATGCCTGGGGAAAGACTCACAGCCTCCTCAATCTGCTCTGGGGTCACAGTGACACCCACGCCACATTCCTGCTCAAAGTCCGCAGTGTCAATGGGGTCCAAGGGGTGACTCCGCACATACTCAAGGGCAGCTGAGAAAAAAGAGCCAATGAGTTTGTGGCATCTCTGCTCCAATAAATGGACAGACAGGGTCCTAATCTCATGAAACTCCAAGGATAGTCTGGCCTCCTGAAAAGTTAAGCCCTGACACCACCACCCTACAGGACACAGGGAAGAGAGAAAGAAGCACGTGTCAAGAGTGGATGCCTCTCAGACCCTGACAGTTCCCTTGTTAGTCTCACCACCCACTCCATGCCTCAGTGCCTGTGCAGAACTAGATGTCTAGAAACTGGAGGACTTGGCAAAAAAGGTAAGACAAGGGTCTTGGCTGAAGGGAGGCATTGGTGGTCGAACTGGCAGGACAGGGAGGAGTCTCACCGCTCAGCTGGGGCTCAGTGTGGATCTTCTTACTGGCTATGTAGCTTACAAGGAAGGAGAGACGCCGAGTATCCCTGAGTCGGGAGGCTAAGCCATATAACAGGGTCCCGGTAGCCTTGTCAATGGTGGAGCCCAGGGTCTGCTGAGCCTGGAGTCAGAGGGATCAAGAGAGAAGCCCCACGCTCAGTGAGAGGAAAGAGCAAAACAAGTGGGGCAGGTCCGGATCTGGACCCCGCCCCGCGCTGCGTGGCAGCAAGACCCGCAAACCAGGCCGAGGGCAGTGGGGCTCGCACCTGGGTAGCGGCCTCGCGCAACTGCGCGCTCAGAGTCTGGTTCTTGAGCGTCTCGCGGGCCTTCTGCTCGCTCAGGCCGAGGCCAGTGAAGAGCGACAGGGAGTCCAAAGCCGCCATTGTAGAGACACCGGAAACCAAAAGAAACTTAGGACCGAATCTGCAGGTCAACATTCACCCGCTGACCAATGAAAGCGAAGCCTCTGGAGAGAGCCAATGGTGTTCTTCCTTGGCGGGAGGGGGCGGGGCGTTCCAGGGTCGTCTACGCCATTTAAAGAACACAGGGCAGACAAACCGGCCTTTCCGGGGGCCTCTGTGGAACTGAGCGGTTGAAGGAGTGTTGGCGGGCAGCGTGGCTTTTAGAGATACTCGCCACAGATCTGAAAGGAAGATGTTAGGCCCCGAGGCAGGAGGAAGACACAGGCATGGCCTTTTGCTCTGACTTTTCTACTTCAGCCCTGGGAACTCCATCTCAGTACAGTAACTTTCCTCGGGGGACAAATGCGAGTCCCTGTCGCGTTTTTGACGCCACTGTTTGGAGTTGCTATGGAAACAGTTGAGCAAAATGAAGCCCGGGAAATCCCTGATCCAGACTCCATCGCAGAGAATGTGCAGAATGGCTGATCCAGGGGCCCCATAACTCTGACAGTTTTTAGGTGCCCGCTGGAACACAGCTGGCCAGGAAAGGGAAGGGAAGAGTCTGGGCCAGGAGGGACCTCACAGAAGTTCTATGATTTGGTTTAAAATCTTGGCTGGCGCAGAGGCTCAGGCCTATAATCCCAGCAGTTTGAGAAGCCGTGGCAGGCGAATTACTTGCGGTCAGGAGTTTGAGATCACCCTGGCCAACATGGTGAAACCCTGTCTCTACTAAAAATACAAAAATTAGCTGGGCATGATGGCACATGCCTGTAATCCCAGCTACTCAGGAGGCTGAGGCTGGAGAATTGCTTGAATTTGGGAGGCGGAGGTTGCAGTGAGTCGAGATCATGCCACTGCACTCCAGCCTGGTAGACAGAGTGAGACTCTGTCTCAAAAAAAATAAATAAATAAATAACTGGGTGCAGTGGCTCACACCTGTAATCCCAGCATTTTGGCAGGCCGAGGCAGGCGGATCACTTGAGGTCAGGAGTTCGAGACCAGCCTGGCCAACATGGTGAAACCCCATCTCTACTAAAAATACAAAAATTAGCCAGGTGTGGTGGCAGGCTTCTGTAATCCCGGCTACTTGGGAGGCTGAGGCAGGAGAGTCGCTTGAACTCAGGAGGCGGAGGTTGCATTGAGCCAAGTCTGCACCATTGCACTCCTGCCTGGGCAATGGAGTGAGACTCTAGTCTCAAAAAAAAAAAAAAAATCTCATCCCACACTTCCCTTCCTGCCTGCCAAAGCATGCAAATATCAGGAAAACCACAAGGAAATTAGACCTTGAAATCCCTCTGCAGGCCTTTGAGAAAGGATATTTTATTGAGGTTGGGACAAAGTGGGACAAATGAGGTGGGATCTTCATGATTATAGCTGTTGTGCTTAGGGATCTTCCCACAGTCTCACTGGACTTCCAGGACCTGCTACCTAAAACAGAATATAGAGACTGTGTGTGTGAAAAGGGGTTGAGGTAGAGGGTTGCAGAGAATGAGCAGCTGGTGGTGGGATGGTGGAAATCTCCAAATTTGAAATTGGAGCTCTTGCAGCCCTTGGGGATGCTCATACTTCCGGACCTTCAAGGAATAGGCAGGATCCTCACTAGCCTGTATCCATATTCTGTGCCCACATGCCACTAATGACCAAGTTCCAAGTCTGGGCCTACATCTGGATACCACCTAATGACCACATGCCAGGTGCTAGCCAGGGCCATATGCTGCATCAATATCCAGGTCCAATGCTGTCCTGGTGCTTACCACCTCTCCATGGCCCCTTGGCCCCAGCCAGATGCCCAGCCCTGCAATGTACTGCATGAGAAAGGCCAGGTGCAGGAGTTAAGCAGGGGATGCAGACCCATGGTGCTAAGAACAGGTACCAAAAAGCAGAGCCATAGCCACACCAGCCTTGCACTGAATTTGGAGCTGCAAGTGCCCAGACAACCACAAAGGTGCCCATGATGAGCAAATCCATGCAGAGTGCCTGCCACTGCCACTATTTCCTCAGTACCTGATTCACTGATTCATTGTAGCACCATCACTAAGTCCTACAGGTCTGGTGATGGCCCCCTCAATGGGATCAAGATCTGCACCCCCTTTCCTGGTTACTTCAGGTACACTGTGGACCCCATGGCTACATGTCATAGGATGAGGCAGTAGCCCCATGAGTGCCACCAAGAATGCCACAAGTGGTAGTACCAGTGCATGTCCAGCTAACCCTAGATGACTATGACTTGCACAGAGCAGAAATGTTAAATTGTATGGGCCCAGTCTGGAGGTTAGCCTGCCTGCATGAGCCCTTGGCACTGCTTCCAGGAAAGTCAAACGGAAAAACCAGGCAGCAGCCAGCAAGGCCCAGTTGTGGAATGGACAGAGGTAGAGTCCAGCAGCCAAGCCCATAGAGAGGTCCCTATGGCACAGGCTGATAACATAGAGGTAGTGTAGTAGAAACTACAGTGCTGGAGACAGTAGTCTCATGCAGATGCTACAGAAGGGTACAGTGCAGCAGCAGGGCTGCAGTCAGAGGCGGACAGAGCTCCTTGATCAGTGCATCCAGCACATGTAGCCAATGATAGCCTGACTCCCTTGCACTTGGGGCAGCCCATGCCTAGTAGGCCCTCCAACAGTATTACATCTGCCAGTACCAGCACATAGGCCAACAACTTCGTTTCTGCAGGTCCCACACTCAGGTTTTCACACCCCTCTCCGCAGCCAGTGGTTTCACATGATCCTTGTGTTGTCCCCATCAGAAAAAGCCAACATTGGTCAGGGGGCTAGCTTTCCCCAGGAACTTATTGCTACTCCTAGTTCCAAATGAAACAGGGCTACTAGCAAGGCCTCAATGCCGAGCTTCTTGAGACTGACCCCATGGGCTTAGAGATGAGAATGAACCTAGCTACCAGGCTGCCAGGACCCTGCCCCACCTCTGCCTGTCTTAACACACTTGAGCAACTCTAAATACCTGCCTCATCAGTACCTTTGCTCTCCATCTCCTTCCAGCTAGAGATGCCCACCTTACCCCCCAAGCAACTGGAGAGTGGAGGGGGCAGTATTCTCTACAAAGGTAGGCAGGAAGGCTTTTCACAAGACTTGCCCTTGCTATTTGTACAAGGTTGCAGAGGCTCTAGGCTAGGACAGGCTTACAGACCCATTTGAGAGGGAGTAGCCTGGCACAGCTGCCAGGAGTCAAGGTCTCAGGGACTCTTTTATTATTATTATTATTTTTGAAAGAGTTTCACTCTGTTACCCAGGCTGGAGTGCGATTACACAATCTCAGCTCATCACAGCCTCCACCTCCTGGGACGACCCTCCCATCTCAGCCTCTGAAATATCTGGAACTACAGGTGCATACCACGACACCCAGTTAATTTTTATATTTTTAGTAAAGATGGGGCTTCCCCATGTTGCCCAGGTTAGTTCTGAACTCCTGGGCTCAAGCCATCCTCCTACCTCAGCCCAAAGTGCTGGGATTACAGGCATAAGTCACCACACTTGGCCAGTTTCAGGGACTCTTAAGGGAAGACTTTTAAGGCTGGCAGGCCCCAGCACCCTCCCTCCAATATAAGTTAAATGAGATCAGCTCTGGTCCTCTTTGACTGTCCTCTTTTCAGGGCAGCAAGATCTGCCCCACGGCAGTTTTCTACCTGCAGGGATCCAGATGTTGTTCAAGCAAAGAAAAAGCTGAGAACAGGCCGGACGTGGTGACTAACGCCTATAATCCAAGCACTTTGGAGGCCAAGGCGGGCGGATCACCTGAGGTCGGGAGTTCAAGACCAGCCTGACCAATATGGTGAAACCCCGTCTTTTTTTTTTTTTTTTTGAGACGGAGTTTCGCTTTTGTTACCCAGGCTGGAGTGCAATGGCGCGATCTCGGCTCACCACAACCTCCGCCTCCTGGGTTCAAGCAGTTCTCCTGCCTCAGCCTCCCGAGTAGCTGGGACTACAGGCGTGTGCCACCATGCCCAGCTAATTTTTGTATTTTTAGTAGAGACAGGGTTTCACCATGTTGACCAGGATGGTCTCGATCTCTTGACCTCATGATCCACCCGCCTCAGCCTCCCAAAGTGCTGGGATTACAAGCGTGAGCCACCGCGCCCGGCCCCGTCTTTATTAAAAAAAAAGAAAAGAAAAGAAAAGAAAAAGCTGAGAACTGAAGAGGAGGAAGATCCCCACCCCCAGTATTCTGTCCCCCACCAAGTCCTCCTTGACTTATTGTCTGGCTGTCAGCCCCAGGCTGCTCTGGTACATGCACCTTTGACTCCATGCTGTCAGCTCCAGTGCCTCATATACTCCTCTGCTCTTGGGCATATTGAAATCCTGATGATGCCAACCCCATCATCTCCCTTCAGAATAGAGCACTTTCAGGGTCTCTTATACACACGTGTGCATGCGCGCACACACACACACATGCACACAACCAAATGATGGGGAGGGGAGGTGGCCCCAGCATGTGGTGGATCACAGTCACTAAGTCTACTTATTTTTTATTTTTAAAATATATTTAAACAGCAGCAATCACTTCCAAAATGCAAAAAAAAAAAATTACAATTTTTAGAATAAAATTATAATGTTTATAATGCGGGTCAGAAAGAATTGAAGGTACAACTGAGAATCAAATCACGCAGCACTGGAGGCAGCTGGAGAAGCCAAAGCCCACTGGTCAGGCATCCAAGCTGACAAGAAGTCCCAACCTGAGACGTCTCCACACCCAAATCATACCCCACAGCTTCCCGTTGACAGAGCCAGTGTCCTCTGGGTTAGAGAAGGAGAAGCGGCAAAGAGCTGGCCCTCTGTGGTGGGTCTCCCATACCCAGTCCCCCCCCATCAGCCAGGGACCTGCTAATCCACCTCCTCCATGTTGCTGTAGGTAGGGGCTGGCCGATCCACAGGGGGGGCGAAGCGTTCAGGGGCTGTCCGCGTGGGGGCCACCTCGGGGGCCTGGCCAGGGCCTAGTCCCTGCAACAGAATATGAGGACAGGGGTTGGGGGCTGCCCAGCATGCCGCCTGGCATCCCGGGGGTGCTGGCTTGGAGCCCTGGCACCCAAGGGAGGGTCTCAAGGCAGGCGCAGACAGCAGCGGCGTGAGACAGAGAGACGAGATCGGGCCTGAATAGTCTGGTTTTATTAACACTTTAAGTACAGGAAATAGCTTGGGCAGGGCCAAGCCCCAGGCCAAGGGTCAGAGCAACAGGATGAACGGACAGACAGCTGGATGGATACCCACCCTAGGGTGCTCTGCCCCTGCAGAGGCCACAGTCTCCCCACCCTCCCCCACCAGATATACAAGCTGAGGCCCAAAGCCCAGAGGTGTTCCCCACAACAAAGGCAGGCATGGCCTGGGCAGGCAGATAGACCAGCTCACAGCTGCCACCTGCAGGCGAGCTCATCTCCAGCGACTCTGGGATACCAGAGGATAGAACACGTTGAGCACGAGGGCCACCAAAGCTGCCACGGTGCCCAGGACAAAGTACCGAAGGCAGCCCTCATCTGGTGTGGTAGGGCCACGTGGTGGGGGGCCCACCCAGTCTTGGGGCCCCCAGGGACCCATGGGCCCAGGCCCTTCAGGCACCGGCTCCTCCTCAGCCTCCAGCTCCTGCCAAATCCGGGAAGCCTAGGGTATGTGGAAACGGCCATCAGCACCCCGGGGGTGGGGAGGACCCAGTATCCCTGAGGCCCTTAGCCATGACAGTCCCACCTGGGGTGACTGGGGTTAACACCCTGCATTGTAGATCAAGCAGCAAGGAAGAAGGTAGGCAGCCAACCTCAGGGTTGTCCAGACTAAGAGCACAGGGTAAGAGAATCTTGACAGCATTTTTGCCTACCCCAAACAGCTCTCAATCCACATGCAGCTCCGCATGGCGGTGAGTGGGAAGTTATCTGTTTAGTATTTTAGTCCAGGCCTCCCCAGATGACACTGATTCATAGAGAACAGGGTTGCCAATCCCAGAGCAATCTCCTTGCTCCTTTCCACCCATACCCAGATCTTGACCAGACTTCTGCAGAGATTTCTCTAAGCTTGACAGAGGGCTCAAGCGAATGGGGCCAGAAAGGAGGCAGCCAGTCCAGAAAAGAGATGTGCCTATGCCCACCAACTGGGTCTATGGCACACCATGTCAGTAAAAGAGACAGAAGATCCGCAAAGACAGATGCTTATGCTTACCTCAGAGAGTATGACAGCCACCAGAGGCCATGGCCAGCCCAGATAGGCCTTGTCTTGAGTGCACACCAGAACTCAGGGATATCGCAAGTGAAGGTGTGTGGGCTAGCATGTGAGGAATGTGAGGGGGAAATCTGGGAGATTATCAGGTATAGTCCATTCACAGCACAGTGCCCAGTGCGGTTCAGAACAGTTGCCTGACCTGTGCCAAGTGTGTGCTTGCCAATGGCAGCATGTTATTAGTGTACCTATATATTTGTTAGTGTCCCCAGGGCATGGGGATACTTCCGGATAAAGCTTTGATGTAAGCGAACTTTGCAATTCTCATGAATCCCAAGGCTCAAGGGGTCTGTGGCTGGAGGAGAGGAAGCTATATCCCCCAACCCTGCCCCACAGTCTGTGAGCTATCCCCACTATTCTGTAAAGCCTCCCACATGCCTCACCTGGCTGGCAGCAGCCTCAACTGCAGGGCCTAGGTCTGGGTGGTGCTCAGAGTGACCTGCCCTGGGGGGCCTCTCCACAGGAGAGTTCCGCCGGCGATAGAAGAGTACATAGGCATAACGTGTCACGACCTGGCTCTCGTCTACCGTTGTCACTGTGCTGTCATCAAACAAGCGCCAGCCTACAGCAAGGTGGGAAGAGTGTGAACAAAGTCTGTACCACCACCCCTACCACCTATCCTGCTGGCTGTGTGTGCCCTCACCCACGTCACTGCGCTGACTGCTACGATCATTGGGCAGGCGTGCACAGGCAGTGTAGTGGCCACCGATCATGCCTCCATAGTGGTTAATGACAGCATACAGATCGTAGCTGGGCAGCTGCTCCTCTTTCTGGCCAATGCAGAACTTGCTCAGGTCCAGATTCCTGCAGGTCAGGTCCAGTCAGGGAGGGGTGAGACAAGCAGCAGGTGCTCTGGATGCCCACCCTGGTCCTCACGCTCCGCCCACAGTCACCAAGGTCCGTTGCTCACCGAACAGGGAACTCCACCAAGTCATTGATCTTATCACGCCAAATAAAACTACGAAAGGAGAAGCGCTTGAGCTGCACGATGAGAACGTTTGGCAGGCGCCATAGTAACAGCTGCTTGGAGGCCTCACGGTGCTGTTTGCACTGTGGGCAGTACCTGGTGGGGACAGAGGTTGGGTCAGGACCAGCAAGTCTCTCTTTTCTCCAACCTGCCCCCTTATCTGCCTGCTGCCCTGTTCTCACCAGGCCTCCTCGGGTGCCAGCACCTCAGGCCGTGTGAAGAGGTTGAGGCACTGGTCCAGGGTGAAGTGGCCAGCCCGGGCAGCCTCACCAGCAGAGCCTGGATCCTCAGCACATTCCAGCTCCTTAGAGGCTACCAACACAAACTCCTGCAACCGCTCATTGTTCCGCCAGACGAGAGCCAGGCTACAATCATCACCCAGCTCCAGTGGGGTGTCTCCTGGAGATTGGCAGGAGAAAGGTCATGCAGCTGTGGAGAACAACCAACTCAAACCACCCCATGGCTCCCACCCACTGCCTCAGACACCTTTGTCCTCTAGCCGCTGCTCTCGGTTGGATGAGTCAATTTTATAGATGAAGAACTGGGGTGTGTGGGCATTCATAGCTTCACTTGGGTGCTGGTAACCAGGCACAGCGGCTGTGTGAGAACATGATAATCAAATCTTCCCTGCCCATCAGGGCCTTACCAGCCCCATCAGGACCTAAACAAGAGCCCCCCTCAACCCTCCTATATCTTCCTTCCCAGCTCCCGGAGCCATTCACTGGATCTTACCTTCAGGTCGGGACACCCTCTCGCTAGCAGGCAAGGAGCCAACCTCAATGGGCCCACTGGCCAGCATCTCAGAAGAAATTCCACTGGTGCTGGGCCCAGGACCCCGGTCAGGGGCTGTCCACACCCGGGGAGGCCCTGTGTCCCCATCAGCCACAGGGGTCACCAGCTGGAGCTCAGGTGGCTGAATGGGGTCCCTCTCACTGTCCCCAGCCTCCAGGGAACCAGTGGAGAGCAGTGTGGTGCAGCCAGGGCTCTGAGACTCCAAGGCCATGCGGCCAGGTTGAAAGGGTGGCTGGAATACGCTCACAGAGTACCTGGCAACAGACAAGGCAAGTAAGATTCCTGACCAGCACATCTAGCACCTCTGTCTCCACCTACACCACTCTAGTCCAACCATTGGGCTCTTACCGGGCATAGCCCTCTAGCAGCTGGGCAAGGCGGGCATAAGTGAGGCGCGAGGCGGGTACACTGACCAGGAAGGGGTAGCCAATGTTCTCAGGTCGGCAGAGGCCCTTGTGGTCAGGCCAGTGGGTTTTCTGGCAGAGCCTGAAGGGAAGAGGAAGACAAGGATAGGCCCTCAGCCCCATCTTGGGGGCTTGTCATAGTCCCTCAGAACTGGGTATGCCAGCCCTGCCTCCCCCAGAGCCTGGTAAAGTAGGGTGACAGGTAGAGCTTAAGCACATGTTCCTTGGTGTGGCAGGAAGGGGCAGGGTGGCACATAGAAGGTAGAAAGGAAGGGTCGGGGAGACCACGGGGGTCCTCACTGGTTGCAGTAGCCCACACGATAGCACCGGGTACAGCGCTTCAGCTTTTCATCTTCCGACTGTTGCTTCCGCTGGCAGGCTGCACACTTGGAGATGGGGACGCTGGGCACCTGAGGGCGCTAGGGTGGGTCGTCTGGCTCAGCAAGACCAGGCAGGAGTGCCCCACCCACCAGGGCCCTGTGCCATCAGGTTGGCCCCTACTCACCTGTTGCACCTCTAGCACCACTACCCGCTCCTTAGCCAACTCTGGGGATAGCAGCTCAAAGCAGAGGAGCATATCAGATGGGGACACAGTGTCCAGTGAGTGGGAGGGCAGGAACACACGTTGGAAACGATTCTTAATTACCTGGGGACAGAGAACACACAGATCTCACATGAGAATAAGCCCTTTCCCTAGTCCTGCCCCAGAGTGTAAGAAGACTTGGCCCTGCCTTGGGTCTATGGGCAGCAGTAAGGTCTGTAGGCCCAAATAGACTTATGCCTCTGCTGGCATCCATCTCAGTGCCCAAGGCCATAACAAGCCTAGTGCATCAGAGGGCCTGAAAGACCAGGTGTTGGGCAGATATCAACCATACCAGCTTTCCACACTGAGGGACTCTACCCTACTATAACTAGCATGGCCTTATAAGACTGCAACATATTACCACAGAGGGTTCACATTCAAGGAGCATCCTCCCCACTCTTACCCCTGAGAAAACCGACACTATCAGGCTAAAGGTTAGGAACTCCTGGAGAGAGCTAGCACACAGAACCAGGATAAAAGGAAAGCAGTAACAGGATAGAGGGAGAAGGAGAGTGAACACAGTGATAGTCCTGCAGCTCAAGCTCCTTGTCTGAAAAGGGAAATGCAGTTGGGGTCCACCACCACAAAGGGGAATAAACCCAGATAATGGCTAGGAACTAAGGGCATTTCTGTTGCACAGGCAAAATGCCTGGTTTCAACCATGCCTCAAATAATAGCACATTGCCTGTTTTCGGGCAGTCACAGGCACGCTCATGTGTATGTCTATTTTTATGTTTTATCTATTTATTTATTTATTTTTGAGACAGGGTCTTACTTTGTCACTCAGGCTAAAGTGCTGTGATGCAATCTATCTCTGCTCACTGCAACCTCCACCTCCTGAGCTCAAGTGAGCCTCCTGCATCAGCCTCCGAGGTAGCTGGGACTATAAGCACATACCCACCGCACCCAACTACTTTTTTTTATTTCTTGTAAAGACAGTGTTTTGCCAAGTTGCCCAGCCTTGTCCCAAACTGCTGGGCTCAAGTGATCTCCCACCTCGGCCTCACAAAGTGTTGGGATTACAGCTGTGAGCCACTGTGCCCAGCCCATGTGTATATCTGTAGATGTCAATGACTGTACACATGTCTATGCTGAGTACACACACATGTCCACATATATAACAGCCCAAGGAAGGATAAAGATACCTCTGCCAAACGCAGGTTCTCAGGCTTCACATGAACGCTCTGAGAGAGGGAGTCCAATACTTCACTCGCAGTGGAGTTTTCCTTGCTGATGCTCACCAGGAACTGTGGCAAAAAGGGCAGTCAGTGAGGGAGGTGGGCCACATTCTCTGCAATAACCCAGGGGGTAGGGGCTTACTCCTCACCTTGACTGGCTTGCTGTGGGGCTCTCGGGCAAAATAAAAGATGGGGAGAACCTTTTGCTTTTGTGGCAAGGGCACCGGCAGATAAAGAAACGGGTCAAAAGTGATGGAGACCTGTGGATGTATGGGTGGCACTGGGTGACCACACAGAGAGTGGGAGACAAGATGCTCATGCCCAAAGAGCCCATTCCATGCTTTCTGAGCCCATTCCACCCATTTCCATGGCTCTCGGGGCCCTCACAGCCAACCAGCAAACTCTCAGGCTTCAGGACACTAGATGGGGCAGGAGGGCCACCAGGAGTTAATGATCCCTCTTTCTGGCACTCAAAGCCATGCTCAGCTTAGCCACTTTACAAATTTGCCTCACACTTGCACCCCATGTGCCCACAACCCTGTCATAACACCTCTGAGCTTTAATATCACTTTTCCCTCAGTCGGGAAGTCTACCCTGAATAGGCTCTTCAGTCCACATAGAGTCCTAAGGCCTCCCTGCCAGCTTCTTTGCCCAAACCTTGCCCTGTAGCACCTTAAGATGCACATGCCTCTGAACCTAATGTGACCAGACCAGCTGACCCAAACTAGGGGGCTCTTTCCAGGGGACCCCATCATACCTTGGCACACACAGGGCACACCAGCTTCGACTTGTACTGGCCCTGAAATAGGTCCACGATGAAAGAGTCATTCCTCATCTTGTGCCGCTGCCATGCTTCCTCAGCTACCACCTGAGAGGCAGAGTGGTGAGAACCAAAGAGACCTGGGGGCTGGGATGCACGTGAGACATGCCCACCCGCTGTCCCCAACCCTGACCTCATCAGGCCGCCCATCTGAGTCCACAGTCTCTGTGTAGGGCTTGTTCTGAATCCGATTCAGGTCCTCATGCAGCCCATCCAGCAGGAAAGCCATGAACTCTTGGGCATCATGCTGTGCATAGCCTGTGAACTGGCTGGCCTTACTCGCCACAATGGCCTGGATACAGAAGCCAAGGTGTGAACATGAAGCCCTAGCACCCACTGCACACCCAGTTGGCTGGCCCTCCCCGCCCTCTCCAGCCAAGGGTGACAGTGGTCATAGATCACCTTCAACTTGGAAGGCTGGAAGGCATGGTGGGTGCCCTTCCACAGCGCCCGAAGCAGCACAGCAAAGCCAATGGCCAGACGCCCACCAGTCCCTAGTGGGTTGTTGTAGTTGATCTCAGCCTCAAAGGAGCGGTCTAGGAACAGCAGCCGAGCAAAGGTGTGAGGGTCAAAGGCACCCCCTCTGCCCATATCCCAGGCTCCAGGCCCTGCCCTCACCATGGAAGAAGTCCCGGAGTTCCCGAGTGTTGGACAGAGACTGAATGACGCTGTTCATGAAGCAGGTGTTGCCTAAATTGACAAGGCCAGTGAAGCCTGGCAGACACACCTTCTTCTCTTCTTCTTCCTCCTCCTCCACACTGTCTCCACTCACTGGGCTGTGGGGCATGGGAGGCACCATACATGTAGGCTTGGGCTGTGGGAGGAAAAAGGACATGAGAGAATGGCCCCAAGACTCTCCAGCCTCCATTCTTGGTCCTTCCCACCCGAGAATTCTCACCGAGGCCAGGTGTGTCTCTGGCTTTGGGGTTACATGCTCCATGGGTGTGCGGGCTGCCACACTGTCTAGCCCCGTGTCCTCAGATCTTGCCTTGGATTTATCCTTCTCCACAGCCCGGGCCTCCTCCTGGCCTGTCAGGGGGTGGGGAGCACCTCCTGGTGGGGTTGAATCCAGAGGGGTTGGACCTGTCGGCACGGCAACCTTTGCACCACCCACTGCACCTTAAAAAGGGGGAATGAGAGGGCTGGTGGTTAGCAGCATGTGACAAGGGTTGGGGTCCTGGTAACGTGGAGCTGGGCAATGAAGGGACCTCGTGTGCAGACCTCGTGCAGCCGGGGCCTCCAGGCCCCCCCAGCGCTGACTCTGCCTCTTACGAAGGCAGATGTCGATGCGAGAAGCCGTGAAACAGAAGGTGCACTGCTCTGGCTCAATCAGATTCCTGCGGAAAAAGGCTGAATTCAGGGACTCAGGAGGAATGGGCATCAGGCTAGATGAGCCAGGGAGATGGAGCCCAGGGGAGTAGAACAGGCACAGTGGTGGGGCCGGGCACCACCCACCTGAGCTTCACCTGCCAACGGAAGATGGTGTGGGGCCCACAGCCGGGGTGCAGCCTCAAGAAGTTTCCATCCCTGCAGAGGCACAGCAGGATAGGAGGAAGGACAAGAAGAAGAGCATGAGACATACTGTCCCACCTGAGGCACTGTTTGCCCCATCATTTGCCCAACTACCTGGTCTGGAAGATGAGTGTGAAGTCCTGCTCACGGAAAAGTACTCTTGAGGTATCCCTGCAGATCTCCTTCACGTACACGTGCACCACCACTGAATCCGGGCCTTTCTCATACGAATCATTCTTGACAAATGCCAGGTTCACCATCGACTCAGGTTCTATATTGAGACCATGGCTCAGCCCCAACCAGAATAGGTTCCAGACTATTGCTACTCTACCCTACCCACCCACAAACTTTGCAACCCAACCTAGGGCTCTGCCTGCCCACCCCCACCTTTACCATCCACCAAGGTTGCAGCATCTGCTGCCACTGTCATCTCCTCCTTGACACAGTCATCTTTCACAGGATTTCTGCTCCGGACCATGGCTGGAGAGACTGGGTCATTACCAGGAGACACTGCTTTCTCTCCTACCGAAAGGGCTAAATTCTCCTCTGAGCCCAGGAGGCAGGTTTGGGGGTTCAGTGGTGGTATGCAATGCTGTTCATCAGCCTCAACCTATTAATGGCAAGATTGTGGGCAGAATCAGCCCTGAGTCTGCCAGGTGGCTCCCACTCCAGTGCACACACTTTCCCCCCATCTCCTAACACCCAAACAGATACCCAGCTCTCACCTGGGTGGCCAGGTCAGCCACGAAGGGTGGGGCATCACCCCGGGGTCCAGGGCCATCCCTGGACCCTTCCCCCTCTGGCCCTCTGCAGAGATGCACAGCCCTCTTGGCGCTGGGCCCTGCCTGGGCCCCGGGGCCAGCCCCTGAGCCTACCTCACCACGGCCCTGGGCCCGCTTCTGGTTCCGGGCCTCCTGCTTAGCCCGGTGGGGCTCAGGGCCTGGCTCTAGGGCAATGGGAGACAGTTCCTGCCCATTCTCCTGGCACTGCAGCCCCGGCGCCAGCTCCTGAGTCCCTAGAGGTTTCTTCTGCCAAAGATACAGCAGTCAGGCCCTGTCAACTACACTGGGTATCCCTACCCAACCCTGTACTACTAGAACTCACCAGGAGAGAGGGCCACGTGAGCATAGGCACCTTCTTGGGCAGTGTCAGGTGCAGGAGACTCCCCTTGCGGGTTTGCACTTTAGCACAAGATCCTTTTATCTCAGCATAGAAGACGCCACCCCACTGCTGACCACCTGGAGACAGAGCAGGGTCCTCACGTGAGCTGGGGTAGGAGATATCAGAAGATTCAAACATACTGCTGTGTTGCCGGCAGATGGACACACCTGAAAACCGCACCACACAGTCCGTATCTGTGAAAGCAGCATCTATGTCCTCCAGCTGAAGGGGACCTACTCCCACACGAAGCTTGACAATTACCTCTTCTGCACTCTGCCTCCAATCGATCAACAACTCTGTAGGGGGAGTAGCAAAGAGATCAAGAGGGTCTCCACAAGCTCCTGATGGTAATAAGCAGGAAACAGAGACCTAGCCCTAATGAAAAACTGCTTCAGATGACAGCCAAACTGCAAGTGCCCCCTCCCCTTATCTAACACCAAAAAAGCCCATTCATTACTGACCCGCTTTGGTCTGCTCCTCTCGAGGAGTGGCTGCTGACCCTGACGACATAGGAAAGAATAGCCGGGTACGGTGGTGTGACCCTGTAATCTCAGCTGCACAGGAGGCTGAGGCAGAAGGATCACCTGAGGCCAGGAGTTCAAGACCAGCCTGGGCAACATATCGAGCCCCTGTCTCTAAAAAAAATAATGAGAAGAAAAATTAGCCAAGCTAAGCTAATGGGGAGACTGAGGTGGGAGGATTGCTTGAGCCCAGGACTTTGAGGATGCAGTAAGCTACCATCACACCTGCAATGCACTCCAGCCTGTGCAAAAGTGAGACCCTGCCTTTTTTTTTTTTTTTTTTTTTTTTTTTTTTTTTTTGAGATGGAGTTTCACTCTTGTTACCCAGGCTGGAGTGCAATGGCACGATCTTGGCTCACCGCAGCCTCCGCCTCCTGGGTTCAAGCAATTCTCCTGCCTCAGCCTCCTGAGTAGCTGGGATTACAGGCACGCGCCACCATGCCCAGCTAATGTTTTGTATTTTTAGTAGAGACGGGGTTTCACCGTGTTGACCAGGATGGTCTCGATCTTTTGACCTCGTGATCCACCCACCTCAGCCTCCCAAAGTGCTGGGATTACAGGCGTGAGCCACCGCACCTGGCTGAGACCCTGCCTTTAAAAAACAAAACAAAAGAAAAAAAACAAGGGCCAGGCACAGTGGCTCATGCCTGTAATCCCAGCACTTTGAGAGACCAAGGCGAGCGGATCACCTGAGGTCAGGAGTTTGTGACCAGCCTGGCCAACATGGTGAAACCCCGTCTCTACTAAAAATACAAAAATTAGCCAGGCCTGATGGTGTGTGCCTGTAATCCCTGCTACTTGGGAGGCTGAGGCAGGAGAATCGCCTGAACCTGGGAGGCAGAGCCTACAATGAGCCGAGATTGCGCCACTGCACTCCAGCCTGGATGACAGAGTGAG
>NW_022436963.1:741976-771388 GCF_009761245.1 Sapajus apella
AAAAAAAAGAAATAAGGCAAGGACCCCAACAGCACCATCTTCTGAATCTTAGCCAAGTACTCAGGCTTCAAAGCTGAGGCTCTACTGATGCTATCATGGGTCCTTCTCTCAGCATCAGATCAGGACAGAAAGAAGTGCAAAAAATCTCCCAAACCCCAATCTGTATACTCAATAAGATGGGAGGAAGAAAAGGCCACAAGCACTCTGGGAATGCCACTCCCACCTTTCCTAGGATCTCCATCCTTGCTCTCCTGGTTTGCTCGATCCTTTTGCTTTTTCTTACTAGTGGCATCCTCCAGTCCTGGGGGCCCTCTCCTTGGGCCTGTGGCACTGGCCCCACCAGACATCTTGAGCCGCTTGGTAGACAGCCAGAGTGCCCCGGGGTCGGCAACAGCGTCTGGGTCAGGGCTGCGGCGCTTTCTTCCTGGCCCAGCTATCTTGGCAACTCTTTGTGGCCAAATTCTCCAGCAAGGAACCGACAGCCTAATGAAAAGGAGCCAGGGATCACTGCCAAGACCCAACAACTTGCTCTTTAGCTACAGCCAGGGCTCAGCAACCAAGGACACTCCTAATGCTACAGAGTTGTATCTTATCTCTGATGTAGCCCTGGACACTCTCAGGCTATTCTGAAAAGGTAATAAATAATTCAAGTAACAGCAACCACTTCTGGCCAAGCCTCATAGATACCCACCATAACAGTCCCACACAGTTGTAAACCTCACTGAGGGGGCACCAGGTCAAGGAAGTCATGGCCTGGGACCAGGCTACTCCACCAATCTGGACAGGAGCCATGGCTCCAGCCCACAGGGCTGGCACTCTGAGCAGGGTGCTCACTTTTCCTTCACTTTCAATGGCTGCTTAGTCACCACTGGAGAAATAGAAAGTGGAGGAGGAAGGCAGGAAAGGAGACAAGACGCAGGAGGACCAGGCTCTGTGGCTGAAAACAGGCTCAACTCAGGTTCTACCATTGCCTAGAAAAGGTCCTGGGGCTAAGTCACTCCACCTGCCTCCTGCCAGCTCCCTTGGCAAGAACCTGCTCCTATGTACTGCCTGGTCCTTCTTCATTTCAAGAGGAAGTCCTCTCCCTAGCTACTGTCACAAGCAGAGAGGGACTGAAAAGTGTATCTATAGATGTCACACTACCTCTTCAGCAGCAACCCTGCTCCAGTACTAAGGTAGCATGGGCATCCAGTTTGAGACCTGAACAGAAATCATCACCTTCCTTCCCAGATGCCTTCACTCATCAGCTCTAAGCCACAGAGTGGGAAACCCAACAGTGGATTCTGGACTGTTTCTCCCTCCAAAATGAAGGTCTCGAAACTAGATACTGAGATAAGCCTGGGGAGGACCACGGATCCAGGACCTCTGGCAGCCTCAAGTCTGGCCTGAACCAGTAGCAGGACAGACAATGACTAGTCTGTGTTCCCCTAAGTGTGTAAAGGAGGGAGGAGAGATGGTAGGATACCCTTCTACAGGTCAGACGTGGTACTGGTGAGCTGGATCTTTAATGACACCTGCCACCGACGCCTCCTTCTCGCACCCAGGCCCCAGCCGAAGGTCGCGTCCCTCCCCCATGCTCCGGGGACATCGAGGCGGGAAAAGGGGTTGTCTAGAGACCCGAGCCAGCCTGAAATGGCAGCGCGGGGTTACTGACCACAGACCAGAGCCCCGGTCGGGCTGCGACCCAGCTCCCGCCTCTGAACCCCGAGCCCGCCACCACCTCTTCCAGGAAGCTGCCCTCGCTGGCCGCCAGTCCCCTCCCAGGTGGTATGCTGACCACGGGCATAGCGTAACGGCCCCGCCGGCATCGGTGGGCTGGCACGCTGCGGGACACTAGGGGGTAGGGGCTGGCACGTCCCGTGACCTTGAACAGGCCGCTGCGGCCGCTCGTTGCGGCCTCCCCGCTGCGGCCAACCCGGCGAGTTGCAGCCTGCTCCACTCACCGAGCGAGACCGCCGCAGCCAGCCCTCTTCGGGCCCTGGCAACCCGCTCTCCGTTCCGGTTCCGGCGTCAGATCGGTTCCGGTTCCGGCGCGCCCCTCCCCCGTCCCGGCGCCGCCGCCACCGCCTTAGTGGCTTGTTTTGTTTCGACTTCTAATTAAGGCCGAGGGAGGTGGAGTGCAAACCTAATGACGTACTTCCGGCGGGAATGGGCTCGGAGCAACTGGCAGCTCCGGGGTGGGCCCCAGCCGAAAGAGGCGGCGCTCGGGTTCCTTAGCTTTGCGTGAGCCCCGCTGGGGGCAGCCTCTAAGTTTTCCTGGAGACTCCCACGCCCGCTCCAAATCAGAGTCCAGACAACAAAGTGGGGGTTCACACTGGTTTATTGAGGGCCCTACCGAGCCAAGAGCTCTTCAGTGCATAGGCAGACATGCATGTGGGGTGGTGCTGAGAACTGGGGTAGGCCTTGGGCAGCGGTCACTGGCAGGTGTTGTAGATCTGGACCTGCAGGTTGATGGCTTGAAGCACGCTGCGCATCCTGGCCTCCAGCCCGTCCAGCTGGGCTGCCTTACCCTCCAGTGCCCGCTCATTCTCCTCATAAGTGCCTTCCAGTTCTAGGAAGGGCAGGTGTCAGTTTAGGGGGTCTCACTCCCACAGTCCTGTGTCTCTACTGCCCACCTGCCCCATTTCTCACCCTGTAGCCGCTGCAGCTTGTCCTGAGCGGCCTGCAACAGGTCCTGAGCCTCATCCCGCAGTTGCTCTGCCCTTGCCTGTGCAGCCAGCACACCCTGGGCCTTGCGCTCAGCCAGGGACTTCACCGTCTGGTACTGATCACCCAGGGGGCCCCGTAGCAGCTGCAGATATGGAGGGTTAGGCTAGCATAGTAGCCCAGCTTCCAGCCCTACCTTCTCCCCTGGCTCTGCCTCAACTCACCTTCTCAGCCTCCTGGGCACGACCCTGGGCACTGCCTGCCGTTTCTTCCGCTGTAGAGGCTGCCAGACTATTCCCTGCCCGTTTCAGTTTCAGAGCCTCCAGGAGAGCATCCAACTGCTGAGCCCTTTCACCTGCAGAGCTTAGTGCCTGCTCTGCACCTGCCATCCTCTCTTGTACCTGCCATGGGTGAGCCAAAGGTTACACAGATCTATGGTGCATGCCCATAGCCTTGCCCCACTGATGTCCTAGGAAGACCTCACCTGGTGCAGGGTCTGCTCTGTGTCCTGTGTGTCAGCCACTGCCCCCCGGATGGCACCCTGGGCAACAACCTGTGCCCGATGGGCCTCCTCCAGTGCTGCCTGTACTGTCTCTGCCTTCTGTTTCTCATTCTCAGCCCGGCTCCTGGGAAAATGGGGGAATCAGAGCCTGCAGGTATCAAGACCAGGTGTCAGGGATAAGGGCCAGGGATGGGGTCAGACCTTGCCCGCTGTGCATCCTGCAGTAGCTGCTCAGCACGACGCACATCTCCTACAGTACGTGCCAGGATCGCGTCCACATCCGCCAGGCTCCGGACTCGCTCTGCAATCGCACCCGCCAGGTGCTGGATCTGCTCAGCTGAAGCTGGGATGGAGAGCTCTAGCACCCGTGTGGCCACCATCTCAATGCTATCAGGATCAGCCCCCTCCTCTATAAGGATGCAACAAGAGCTTAAGGACATAGATTCTCCAGCATAGGCATGAGGATACAGTTTTGAGGTGTGAACTCAGGACATGCACATGAGATAGGGGTTTGTTAACAGGCATAAGGATGTAACCACAGGGACTATACAAGGGGCTCAGACGCAAGAACATGGACATGGGACCACATATGGGCAAGGACTCAGGAGCAGGTCAAGGGGTCATAAACAGTGATCCAGTGTAGTCCCTGAGGCTCAAGTATGAACCGAGGGAGATACAGACACGGAGTTGCCAAAGGGACAATCATAGGCCTGGGACACGTGGGAGGCTCACGGTTGAGGAAGTCCTTCACACTCTGGATAAGTTCTCGAAGTTCCTGGTTGGCCTGTTCCACTTGTCCCCTGGAAGCATTAGCCTTGTCCAGGGCTGCCTGGGCCCGTTGCTGTGCCTCGCTTGCCTGACGACGAGTCTCAGCCACTCTGCTGAGGATGCTACCACCTTCTGCCAGTGCCCGCTGCAGCTCTGCCTGTGTGTGCCGGGCCCGGCCCAGTGCTAGGTCTGCTGTAGCCGCTGCCCCACTGCAGCTGAGGCCCCCACAGCGGGGCTGCCCATCCTCATCTCGACAGCCAGCACCCCCACATGGGCTTGTAGCACAGGGTGCATCCCCTGGGGCCCCACACACCTGCCAGGCACAGAACAAGTCAGGGCCCTGTGGGAGAAACATCTACACCCACCGGTCCCACCCAGCACTTGCATCTCACCAGTTCATTTATGCCTGTCAGGCTCAGGGTGTGGGTAAGGGCAGAGAGCTTGCCAAGGGCCCACTGGTTGGCCATGTGTTTGCTATTGAAGTCCTCCTTCTGGGCATCCATCAGTGCCTCTGTCTGATGCCGGGTACTTGCTGAGTTGCTCACAGGGCTAGGTACAGCCAAGGCCGAGGTGTTGGCACGACGTTCTGCCTCTACAGACTGTCCGTAGGCATGGTGGATGCTGTCATAGGCACCTAAGTTGGGCAGAGGCAGACAATCAGTTGATAATTGACCCTGATCCACCTGCCTAGTCTGCTAACAACTCACCTAGGAAGTTTGAATGTTTGAGCAAGTCAAGATGCTGGTCGAGCTGCCGCAGTGTGAGATTAAGTGCAAGCCCATCTCGCTCCAGACCACTTAGTGCATGGTTGGCATTGAAGTTCTCATCCTGCACATCTGTCAGCTCTGCCTCCAGCTGAGTGAGGTGCTCAGTGGCCTCTCCAATTTCACGCCTGTAATGATGGAGAGGGGGCTGTTTAGTGAGGCTTCACCCCGGTCCACTGGGTCTCTGCCCCATCCCACCATGTATTCTTGGGCCCTTCCGCACCGCAGCTCCTCTGTGGCCTCCACAAGCTGTGCAGTGGAGGCAGCTGAGGTGTTGCGGGCGCCTATGATGCCCTGCACAATGCCCAGCTTCTCCTGCATGTGCCAGAAGCTGCTCTCAAAGGCACCCAGCACACCCGTCTGCTGCAACTCCTGCGCCCGCTGCTCTAGGCGCCGTGTACGAGCAGCCAAGTCCTGTACCACTCGGTCCCAATCCCCGAAGCATGCATGGCAGGGATGGCAGGCAGGAAAGATTCCTGAGAAGCCACGGGCACACTGGTCACAGCGCACACCAGACACGCCTGGGCGGCAGCTGCAGTGACCTGTGGAGCGGTGACACTGAGGTGTATCTATTCCATGTGGGTCACAATCACAGGCTGCAAGAAAGAGCAGAGCACAGAGTTAGGGCCACTGTGGGGCATTCTGGGAAGTCCTCCATCCACCTGGCCTCCCTGGCTCCCTCACCACGGCACTGCAACCCAGGGTCTCCCCAGTGGAGTTCCTGGCACTCAGAACAAGTTCGTCCTCCAAAGCCGGCACGGCAGTGGCACTGCCCTGTGAACTGGGGTGGGAACAAGGCAGGGTTAGAGCCTCTATCAGAGGCTGAGTCATTGAAACAAGACAGACACCTGGCCCCATCTAATCAGGGATATGCAGGAGGGTCCCATACCTCATTGCAGGTGGGGCCTCTGGCCCGGCTTGGGTGGCAGGCACAAGGCTGGCAACCATGGCCACTGGTGAGGTTCCAGAAGTTGGGGGCACAGCGGTTGCAGCTAGGGCCCTGGACATTGGGGAGGCATGGGCACTGCCCACTGCTTGGATCACAGTGGCACTGGTCAGGAGATGGGCACTGCTGGGGATTTGTGCCCAGCAGGTTGCAAGTGCAGCCTGTGCCAACCAAGATGAGCACAGTAGTCAAGGGGAGGCCAAGAAGCAGAGCCCCAGCTCAGCCATGCCCTCCCATACTCATACTCACGGTGACAGCTCTGTCGGGCAGCCTGCCCATGGAAGCCAGGCTTGCAGTAGGCACAGTGTGGACCCTCTGTGTGGTGTAAACAGCGCAGGCATTGCCCCGTGTGGGGGTCACAGGCATCAGGATCCATGGGATCAATGTTCCCACTGCACTCACATAGTTGGCACTGGCCGCCTGGCCTTGATGGGTCCCCAAAGTGCCCAGGGGCACAAGCTTCACATCGCAGCCCTGCCCATAGTCAAGAGGAAGCTGTGAGTGCTCAGCCCAACCAACTCACCCCGATCTCACGCCTGGCCCCCTATTCACTCACCTGTGTAGCCTGCCTGGCAGTGGCACACAATCTGCTGAGAATACTCATCCCGATGGCAAGAAGTAGCAAAGTGCCGTTGACTCCCAGGGCCTTCAGGACAGGGACAGGGCCGGCACTGGCCCCCATATGGCAACCGTGGGTCCCCGTGGAAACCAGCAATGCACCTGCAGGGAGAGGGAAGAAGAAATGTGTCATCCCTGGGAAGCCTGCCTACCCACCAACCCACTCATAGATGCTGCAGGCTCACCTTTCACAGTGTTCACCCCCTGTGTGATCACGGCAGCCCAGGCAAGCACCGGTGTGGGTGTCGCACTCATCTGCATGTCCATTGCAGACACATGGCCGGCAGCTAGGGAATCCCCACTGGCCATGCTGGCAGCGGTCACAGCGAAGCCCAAAGGCACCAGTTCGGCAGGGACATTGCCCACTGGTCTTTTCACAGAGACTGCTGAGTGCCCCCTCGTGGCTGCACTGGCAGGCTAGGGGCAGGGCAGAGGCTGAGTCAGGGGAGGGGGAGGGGGCTCTGAAGAGAGTGTGGGTAGGGGAGGGTCTCGGGGGAGGGTGAGTAGTGGGGGTCTGGGTGGGAAAGTCAGGAAATTGAAGAGAACTGCAACTGACCCAGGGTTGAGAGTAGAGGGTCCAAGACTGAGTTGGAGGAAAGAAGCAGCAAGGCCAGAAGGAGGAGAGAGAACAGTAATGAAAGGAGAGAGAGGAACAGGAGAGAACAAGGGGCAGGAGAGTACCTTGACAGCCTGTGGGGCCAAAGCCATAGTAGCCAGGGGCACAGACGTCACAGCGGCGCCCAACCACTCCAGGCTTGCATAGGCACTGACCGCCATGGGGGTTGCACTCAGAACTCAGTGAACCTTGAGGGTTGCACTGACAGGCTGTGGGGAGGAGGGTTGGGCCAAGTCAGGCTGGGTCCCCACCTCTGCCCCATCAACCCACATCACAGACACTCACGCAGGGCACCATTGTAGATGAGGGTGGACAGACTGATGAGGAGGGGTGTGCAGGCCTCAGAGGTAGAAGTCTTGCTGGGCACCAGACCCTCCTCATGGCATTGGTAGCGTTCAAAGGTGGCCCGGCGCTCCAGGGCAGCAGCATCACCCCCACTAAACACCTCAAGCACCAGGACACGTGGCAGCAGCACTAACTGAAGGGGTGAGCAAGGAAGACCACAGTTCAGACCTGGGACCATGTAGGCATTGCCAGAGCACTTGCCTTAGCACTGCCAGTAGCCTGCCCACCCTAGCACCACCATGGGCCTGCCTCTTCTGCCACAGACCCTTGCTACCCCCCAAGTCCCACACCACAGAACCTGTCATGTTGGTTGGTGTGGGCAAGGGGGATTATTCACCGAGTCAATGAGCAGGCCATGTCCAGAGTACGGAGTCTCAGGCTGGGCACTTCCCCCTGTCCGTACCAGCTTCAGATGCAGTTTGTAGGAGATACCAGGCTCAAGGCAGACAGGATTATGAAACACCATGTACCTGGGGGAAGTGAGCACAGGTGCAGGGGGTCATCTAGGGGCCCTGTACAAATAATCTGGGCCTCTGCCATCCTACTGCCAGCAGCCAAACCATCAGCCAAAGCAGAGACTATGGCTGGGTTGGGTTGGGCTGGGCTAGGCCAACAAACAGCTGGGCAGCCCGACAAAGAATCTGCACAGAAGACTCCCATAAAGGTGGCCCTCTAGAATCATACATCCACCTGTGCAGACTCCCTACCCAAAATGTACTAAAACATTAATCAGACCTGGCACATTCCTGCTCTGAGTGCTCTGAGGCCATGGCCCCACCACTACCACCTCTACCAACACCACTGTGGGCCCTCCTGATAGTGACACCAGGTCATTTCCCATTAATTCATGCCTTGGCCTGTGGGCCTTAGACCCCTGAGACAGTAGGCCTTGATATGTCTACTTCCTTCCTGTGAACAGAGCCATGCCCAACAGGACTTGGCAACCAGCATTCCGGAGGTATTCAAAAGAAGGAACAGATGAATGAGCTGTGGGGCCTTCCAGGTCCCCTGCAGGGAGCTTAGGGTTGACCCCATACCCCTGCTATTGTGAGTGCTACCTCCAGTGCCCTCACCTGGCGTGTGGTTGCAGAGTCCCTTGTATGCGGTCATCCTTGGGCAGCACATGCCCACACAGGCTGTGGGCAGGCACAGGCCCTGGGCGCTGCACAGTCAGTTCCAACTCTGCCCATTGCTCAGGGACCTGGAAAAACAGGATGATGGAGGCGATGCTCCCACATCCAGAGGTTCATTCAGCTCCAGATTAGATAACAGGGTCTAACCTGGGGCTCTAAGCGCAGCAGCAGGTCATAGTCCATGGCCTTCGGCACAGAGGGCACCAGGAAATCCAGGGCCTGACCTTCCCGTAGCCGCACAAAGCCTGAGCCAGTCCAAGATGGAGTCTCCCCAGGGGTGACCAGGCGCTCTACCACATCAAGCACCTGGGAGATAATGCAGCCAGGGATGGAGGCTCAGGTGAGGCTTCGCCTCTTCTGCCACAGCCAGACTCAAACTCCATTTCTCCTGCCAGAGCTAGATATCACCCCCACCTCCTCAACAAGGTACTGTCCATAACCCCACCTCTCCAGTCACAGAAGTGTCCACCCACACCCAGTCCTCTGGGGGGAGGCCCCACACCTGTCCTTGGGTGTCCTCAGCCTCCCAAGTTAGGTGGTCCAGGAAGGGCCGGAAGTAGCCAGGTTGCACCTGCTCACAGCGTCGCCCAACCATGTGCTGGCGGCAGTGGCACTGACCTGTGGCCTCATCACACCTGGAGGGAACTCTGTGGTTACTCAAGAAGGACCTCCTCTCCTGCTCAGGATCTTTCCCCATCCCTTCCCAGGCCCCCTTTACAGCACTTACTGGGGATCCAAGGCACCACCCACATCGCAGTCACAGGGGCGGCAGCCGAGCAGGTCGTGGCTCAGGCCCCAGTGGCCAGGCTGGGGGAAAGGAGTTGCTGGGAGCCAGAAAGACTTCCAGGCCCCCTCGACACCCAGCAGGAAATCCTAACCACACGTCTTAGCCTCTATCACCCCTTGGTGTAAACATGGCTCCCAGACCCACACCCTGGGCCTCCCAGACCTGAGGCTTCTCAGTCAGGACTAGACCCTAAGCTCTCAGCACCCACCCACTGGCGTGGATATCACACCCCAACCATGTGCTCTAAGGACAAATCATGCCCCTAGAACTCCAGCCCCCTCCAGTCGCACCAGGCAGCGGTCACATCCACGTCCAGTCACTAGACGTTTGCAGTAACAGCCTCCACTGTTGGGGTCGCAAGGGGTGTTCCCAGGTACTGTGCCCCGTGCATTACACTGACATCCTGCAGGGAAGGAGAATCATCAGCACTTTGGGAAACTGTAGTAGTGCTCATGTTCAGCTGAGTGAGGAGTAAGAGGGCAGGGGTTAACAGTCAGCATAGAAGTTACGGCAGGAGACACATACGCTGGCAGCCTAGAGGGTCACTGACGCTGAGCCCAAAGAAGCCATCACGGCATTGCTGGCAGCGAGTGCCCACCACATGTTCTTTGCAGCGACACTGGCCCGAGACCAGTCCCAGTGCAGGGTCATCATGGGAATCACAGCGACCGCCGTCTTGAGAACCCATGGGGTCACAATCACAGGCTGATGGCAAAAAGAGGTACAGAGTCAACTACCCTATCTCAACAGCTCATCACCAGTCCTCTCCTAAGTTCCCACCCTGGATCCCTGGTCTGGCTCTATCCCAAGCCCCCAACTCTCTATTTCCTGCCCCAGGCTCAGCTTTCTCTCCCCCTGCCCAATCCCAGCCTCACGGCGGCACGCAGCTGGATCCCGCAGGTCCTTGGTTGGATCACGGTAGAAGAAGGGCCGGCAGAGCTCACAGTGGCGACCAGCTGTGTTATGCTGACATCCATCACACACACCTCCACTCACGTTGCCAGATGCCAGGTATATGGCCATGTCGAAGTGGCAGCTGTGGGTGTGCCCATGGCACTCACACTCTGGCAGGGGAGGAAGGACAGGGCAAAGGCCACTTGAGGAACCAGGTCACAAGGATAAAGAGTAGGCCACCTTAGATCCCTATGACAGACCAGAATTTGGGTAGGGGCTCAGAGACTTCAAGGCCTCAGCATCATACTGGTTCCCTACCCAGAGCAGATTGCAGAGGAGGATTGAGGGATTCCCAAGGGGCATCAAGGCCTACACACTCTGGATACAGCCTGGGTTTTAGGGGCTCAACCAACCAGCTCTGGGTTCTACCCAGGGCACAACCAGGCTGTAGAGTGCTGGAGCTATGGAGGCCAAGATCTCACTCACTCCTACAGGCATGACTATGGCCGTCCTCAGCTGGATGCCAGGGCAGGTCATGATAGAAATCCTGACACTGCTCGCAGTTGAGCCCACGTGTGTTGTGTTTGCAGATGCAAGCTCCGTGCACCTATGGAGGTTGGCAGGTAGGTTGTTAGAGCTGCTCAGCCATGTTCCCCACTTCCCCTAGCCCTATCCCAACCAACTGAAGCCCCTCACCATGCCCTCAGCATGGGTTGGTGCCCCTGGGGCGGGCGCACACTCTGAGGCATGTCCGTAGCAGAAGCAGTTGCCACGTACAACCAGCTCATAAAGGGCATAGTAATACTTCTCTCGGATCTCCCGCCGTGGGTCAAGTAGGTTGTCTCCCAGCGTGTGTAGACGAGTCAGGTTCACCCGTAGGTTGGTGATCTTCAACAGGTCTGAGTGGGGGGAAGGGTTGGAGCCAACTGGCTAGGCAGGCCCTTGCTGCCCCATGCCCCCCCAGGGGCTCAGCTGCCAAGGTCACCTTGAAAGACCTCCTGTATACTGCCACCCAAGCTAAACTGGGCTTGGCACCTGCCCTAGGAAGCACCCAAAATAGTTACTGAGGCCCCAAATAGTCCCTAGCCGGACATAGCCTGTGCCAGGCTCAAAGGGTGGAGCACTCACTCTGAATCCGTGAGCTATAGGGGTCTGGGATAGGGATGGCAGGGTCCAGCACACGATAGATGACCTGGAGAAGCAGGGAGTTCATAGCGACACTGGACCTTGCCTCAGGCCCATCATCCCCCGCCTCCGGCCCCCAGCCCAGATGCCAGCCCTTACCTCGCCTTCAGTGGATGGCTCAATCTCTGAGTAGCGGGACTCACAGACTACATCATCCCAGTGCCGTGGCGGGGCTAGTGGGACTCCTGGGAAGTCAGCCCCACAGTCATAGGAGAAATATCGGTACACATGCCAGGTGTGGCCAAAGTCTGCTGAGCGCTCCACCAGCATGGCAGCAGGGCGAAATGTCTGGGTGGGGGGTACAGCTGATCAGCAAGCACCAAGACCCAAGCCCAACCCAGGGCCATCAAGAGCCCTGCTCAGCCCAAGACTGCCCTCGAACAGCTCACAGACAGTGGGGGTGACTAGTGGAAGCCAGATAATAACCAGCAGGAGTAGCCACCTCTAATGGAGAGACTGAGGGGTCATAGGGCTCAGGGAGACAGCACTTGACCCAGCCTTGGATTGGAAAGGCCAAAGAGCATGTGCAAAGGCCTGGAGGCAAATGGAAGGTGTGAAAGAATGAAGGAGGCTGCTGTGCATCCACGCTCAGGAAGGCTGGGTTAAGGAGCTGAGGCTCTGTCCAGGGGCAATGGGGGTGCCAAGCAGGGTGATTCGGGCAGGCTCCCAGATATGCAGGCACCTTGAAGGTCATAATGAGGTGCGTGAAATGAAATTCAGCCTCCAGGTCCAGCTGGATGGTGACCGCAGGGATACCTGGGACAGGAGTCGGAAGTCAAGGACTCAAAGCTACTGGTGGACAGCTCTCATCACTTTTTGCCCCACCCATGGCCTCACCATTCTCTGACTGCCACCAGGCTGCCCGTCGCTGTGGCGCAAAGCTGGTAACTACATTCTGGATTCGATGACTGTGTGGGTTGTCTCTAGCAGAGAAGGGGCTCCGGGAGTCACACAGGAAGCACTTCTTTTCATCCTGGGTTGATTGGGGATTAGAATCAGTGCCTGAGGCAGTGTCAGCCCCACCCTGACTCAGCTTCTCACCCTGTCCCCAGCCACACCTGCAGGTGACTGACAATGCAGTAGGGCTGGGGGCCATTCAGGCCACAGGTGGATGAGGCAGTCAGTCTGTCAGCTCGGCCCACCAGCAGGTCGCCCGTGGCAGGGTAGCAGTTTCCCCTCGAACAGCCAGGCAAATCTGGGACAGGGACCTGTGCCAGTGTGGCGGCCAGCACTGGGGACAGTGGTTCAGCCAGTTCTGCTGAGTTCTTATTCGGTAGCCCCACCTCATGTGCCCCAAGGGCAGCTACCAGGACCTACCATCACATTCCACAACCCCCAGGCCCCCACCAGGCCCTCTCACCGCTTAGCAGTAGGCCCAGTCGAAGTTCCCAGGGCAGAGGCTGTCCCCTCCCTCCTTCCCTTAAGGTCAGCTCCATCCTGAAGAGAACGGGGATAAGGGGAGGAGAACGGTCTCGGGCCCGAGCCCTCCTCCTTCCTTTGGGGTCCCGTGCCAACTCTGCCCGTGGGTCTTTGGCCTGTTGCTTTCCAGGCCCTCTGTCAGTCTCCAGCTCTGTCCAGGAGTCCCTCCAGCAGCTTGGAGTCTAGCGACTTTGAGCAAAGTTGGGAATCGCGGCAAGAAGGAAAGGCCGGAGCGGATTATGGGCAGGAGCGCAACACCGGGCTGAGAGCCCCCCACCCCAACCCTACCCCTGCCCTCCGGAAACGGCCTTCGCCCCTGGAACCAGACACCGACCATTTCACCCACAAATCTTTATTGTGCCCCCAAGCCCACACCTATACGAGGGCTAGGGAAACATAAGGGGTTTGATGCTTTAGCCTATTCTTGGAAGGGGGATCACGAAGTTAGGGGCATGACAAGAGCAAATGAGAGGGATCTGATCTTCCGGATTTCCAACTCTGGGCCAAGGACCCGATGGCTTTTTCCCCTCGGCGTCATGGGCACCGTGGAAATTACCATCAATTCAGTCGTTTGATCCCAGGGCTCCAGCATCAGCGGAGAGGCTGGAGGACACAAGCAGGAGTCCCAAATTCCCCTATTCAGGGCTGTGGGGAGCTCTCCGGCAGATCTAGGGACGGGACAGAATGGGGCTGGGGGAGAGATGGGGAAAGTGCACACCCAGCCCGAAGCACAGCTCCAAGAATTACTGCCTCCCCGACTAGTCACTATGGCAAGTAGGCACGAGAAGTGCTGCCTGTTTCCTGGTATGGAAATGGGCTCTGGTTGGTGGACACTGGACCAGAGTTAGGGCGAGCGACTCCGGATCTTGTAGCTATTTATCCGCTCCAGACTTTCCGGCCTGCCGGGATTGCAGGAGCCCGGGGTTGGAATGTGCGCGGCCGGGAGGGGGAAGGAGGAAAGCCGGGGCGGAGGCGGAGGACATGGAGGGTGCCCCACCCAGGCCCCTGTGAAGGGGAAGTGGGGGAAACCGTGGGGTCCGCCGGTCTTTAGGGCTGGGTCTGGCTTGACGCCTCCGCAGTTCCGGCAGGGAGTGCACTGAGCTGCCATCCAGGGGAGAAAGCTGGTGGGTGTTCATCAGGGGAATCACCTCACTTCACAAAGGAGCTTAGGGGCGGCCGGGGTAGGGGTAGGGTGGGGGTCAGTCGATCCGTTGGACTTTCTGCATAACTGGGAGTTATTCTGGATATCAGGAAAGAGGTCTCCAGTCACGCTGAGGATCAGGAATACTAGAGATTACTGGAGAATTTTAAAAAATTATTTATTGTTATTATTATTATTTTTTAAGATGCAGTCTCAATCTGTCGCCCAGGCTGGAATGCAGTGGCGCGATCTAGGCCCACTGCAACCTCCACCTCCCAGTTTCAAGCGATTCTCCTGCCTCAGCCTCCCAAGTAGCTAGGATTATAGGCACCTGCCACTATGCCCAGGCAATGTTTGTATTTTTAGTAGAGATGGAGTTTCACCATGTAGGCTAGGCTGGTCTCAAACTCCTGACTTCAAGTGATCCACCCGCCTGGGCCTCCCAAAGCTCTGGGATTACAGGCATGAGCCAGTAAATAGCACCAGGCCTTATTTATTTATTTTGGGTGAAGGATGCCAGCACTGTTATTTCACAATTTTAGATCACTCAGAAATAAAGCTTTATCAGGGTCTGGGACACTAGATGGCCTCAGGGAGTTACATGATCTGTCTGCTTTCTCAAAGTCACTGGGGGACATGGTGGGGCCACCGCGGGATATCACGGGACCACATGGAGTTCACTCAGGGTCAGTGGGCACTCAGTAGGATCTTTGGTCTCCCAAGGCCAGGAGATTCCTGGATCACTCTAGGGTTACTTTGAGTTACCCAAGTGGTCCCACAGTCTTTCTTGATGGCTTCCATAGACAGTAATCAGCAGGTGGCATACTTGTTGGTGGCCAAACACATCATGTGCTCAAGCAGCTCAGCTGCGTGCTGCTCCAGGGCCTGTGGGGTGGCTGCCTTCTTGCCCAGTGCCTGTGCATTCTGTGTCAGGCAGCACTCCAAACCTGGTGTCAGTTCATCTGAGCTAGGCTCTGACCCCTGGCTCTAACCTCTGACCCTGGCCCCAATCTCCATCACAGCCCTGACCCTGACCCAGCCCTAACCTTAAATAAACCCTGAACCTAATCAACACTTGACTGTTCTAAACTTTGACCCCAGCCCTGATCTCTACAGGAGTTTGGACCTGATCTGGACCCAGCCTTAACCCTTCCACAATATCCCTGTTCTGGCCCTGATCTTTCCATTTGACCCTAAACCCCTCCTCATGCCTGCCCTATTGCAGCCCAGCCATGCACCATGCAGGCAGCTGCAGCTGCTTTATGCTTTCTTCAGGAGTTCCTGGGCCTTAGCTCAAGCCTGCTGCACCCATTCTCTTGCATCCTGCATGGTGGTTACCAGGCCATATGTGTCCTCCTATAGCTCAGTCACAGCCAAAAGGGCCACCTGCAACTCCTAGGACAGGGCTGGACCTGAAACCGCACCCCACCCAGAATATATTGCCTCAAATATATTACTGCCCAAGGTTCCTGGGGGACAGGAGAATTTAGAACTGAGATCCTGCCTCAGCACAGTGTAGCCCAGCCCCAGCCAAAAACCCACTTTCCACTGTTCCAGAAGGGTCCCTGAGACCCCAGTGCCCACTCTTCCCCATCTCATCTTGCCTAGGCCCTAGGCCTGCCTACGACTCATGCTGCCCATTCTTCTGCCTCCTGGGCCTGCTGCTGACTCAGGGCAAAAGATGCCCTGAGGACCTTAGCTATACTGGAAAGATGCCCTGGGACTGGGGCCACCTCAACTTCCAGTGCCATCTGGGCCAGGTGCCCTGCCACCCGGGACAAAGGTTAGGGGGTCACAGAGAGGACACAGTACAGTACCAACTAGGCTAAGTGTTATCATGGTCAGGTACTTGGTAACACTGTGGTATCAGTGAGTCAGGGATCTCAGGGAGAATGGAAATCACAGCAGTCATTGAACAAGGGATGTAAGGGAGCTGAGGGTACAAGTGGGGTATCACCTGCTGTACAGTGGCCTCCAGGCCTTCAAGTGCCAACTTCACTTCCTGAAGCCCTTGCTCTGTGGCCCCTACATGAGTTCCATTCCTGCCTCAGCCAGCACCCCCTGAACATCGAGTGCTTGGTGCTGGGCCCTGGCTGTACCTTCCTGAAGAACACAGGTGTTCAGTTAGGCATCCCTTTTCTACCCACTCTCTGACTTCTACCTCCAGCCTCCTGGTGCTTCACATGGTTCAATCTGCCTGATGGAGGAGGCCTTCAGCTTCAGGCAGCTTCTGGCCCATGGTATCTGGTACAGGGAGAGCACCCTGGATCTGACCCAGCAGAAGAGCAATGCCTACTGCCCCCACCTTGGGCAGTAGCCCACACCGTAACACCAACTCCACACTTGTGGTGTCCACACCTTTGTCTGTGGGGAAGAGGGTAGGGATCTTAGACTTGAACCCTGACCCAACAATCCCTGACCCTAATCTCTCACTGATCCTGCCTCAGATACACCTATCCAGTGGTGTGCTGGAGGCTTACAAGCGCCAGTTGTTGGCTGGGTGTGGTGGCTTACCTGTAATCCTAGTACTTTGGAAGGCTGAGGTGGGTGGATTGCCTGAGTTCAGGAGTTCGAGACCAGCCTGGGCAACATGGTGAAACCCCATATCTACTAAAATACAAAAAATTAGCCAGGCATAGTGGCATGCGCCTGTAGTCCCAGCTACTCTGGAGGCTGAGGCAGAATTGCTTGAACCCAGGAGGCAGAGGTTGCAGTGAGTTGAGATGGTGCCATTGCACTCCAGCCTGGGCAAGAAAGCAGGACTCCATCTCTAAAAAATAATAATAATAATTTTAAAAGAGCCAATTGTTAAATTTTCACGAATTTTTCACATAAGTTGTCAAATGGTATGGTAGACTGAAATCAATCATGATAGCATTATTTACATCATGGATATTGATAAATGCTACAAATCATTTTCCCCTGACTCACAGCCAGTTGTTAAACATTTACCCACAAGCTAGTGTTCCCACTTGACCCCTGGTCAGCCCTGATGAATATTCCTCATTCTGGAGGAAGTATCATGATAGTGTCCTAGATGCCCTCCTAACCTTGCCCTTGCCTGTGAACAGGCATGCAACAAATAGATATGTACCCATGAGGAAGCACTGGATGATCTGCATGGTTGCTTGCATATGGGTCACAGCAGTCATGCCCCAAAGTCACCTTGTCCAATGTCATGTCTCCTGGGCCTGGATTCCTGTGGAGCTTGCTATGGCGTGGGTCAGATGTGGAATATGTCTCCTACAATCCCATGTCCACACCATGGTTTCCTGTGACTCCCCTGTTGCTCCCACTCACAGTCTGCCTGGCTCTGTACCTGTTGCTGATGCTGCTTCATGGCTGTGACTGTATGTCCAAGCTATGGGAAGAGTTATGGAAGGCAACCAGAGCCCACTGAGCAGTGGACAGGGTCCCAGGGAGAGGGAGCAGCCTGTGCCTGCTTCAGTACCCCATCTAGGACCTGCAGGTGCGCACCCTAGCCCCTAACACCCCAACCAGGCATCCCCTAGCATAGGGTGGCCACCTCCTTGGTCATAGCTTCCAGTTGCAGCTGGAGCAGAGCCAGGAGTTGATCTCAGAAGGTGAAGCAGGTGGGACAGGAGGTGCAATGTGGGAAACTACCTCTGGAGCTTTGAGCACATGCCTGGCACCTCAGCCCTAAGATGTCCTCTCTGCAGAAGCAGGTGCACATGTGTGAGTCACAACTGGACAAGATGGAGCCCTGTGGGTCACAGGCACAGGCTGCAGAGAAGAGATGGGGTCAGGGCAGAAAGCAGATGACACTAGCTTTAGTCTTACCTTCAAGAGGCCTGAAGTATGGGCCAGGTGCAGTGACTCACACCTGTAATCCCACCGAGGCAGGAGGATCACTTGAGCTCGGGAGTTTGAGACAAGCCTGAGCAACATAGAGAGATCCTGTCTCTACAAACAAATTTTAAAAATTAGCCAGGTGTGGTGGTGCATAATGTAGTCTCAGCTACTCAGCAGGATGAGGTGGGAGGATCACTTGAGCTTGGGACGTTGAGGCTGTAGTGAGCTAAGATCATGCCACCACACTCCAGCCTGGGTGACAGAGTGAGACCCTATTTCTTTCTTTTTTTTTTGGAGATGGAGTCTCACTCTGTCACCCAGGCTGAAGTACAGTGGTGCTATCTCTGCTCACTGTAACCTCTGCCTCCCTGGTTCAAGCCAATTCTTCTGCCTCAGCCTCCCGAGCAGCTGGGACTACAGGCGCCTGCCACCACACCCAGCTAAATTTTGTATTTTTTTTTTTTTTTGAGACGGAGTTTCACTCTTGTTACCCAGGCTGGAGTGCAATGGTGCGATCTCAGCTCACTGCAACCTCTGCCTCCTGGGTTCAGGCAATTCTCCTGCCTCAACCTCCTGAGTAGCTGGGATTACAGGCACGCACCACCATGCCCAGCTAATGTTTTGTATTTTCAGTAGAGACGGGGTTTCACCATGTTGACCAGGATGGTCTCAATCTCTTGACTTCGTGATCCACCCGCCTCGGCCTCCCAAAGTGCTGGGATTACAGGCTTGAGCCACCGCGCCTGGCTAAATTTTGTATTTTTAGTAGAGCTGGGGTTTCACTATGTTGGCCAGGCTGGTAGCAAACTCCTGACCTCAGGTGATTCACCTACCTCTGCCTCCCAAAGTGCTGGGATTGCAGGAATGAGCCACCAAGCCCAGCTGAGGCCCTATTTCAAAACAAACAATAATTAAGAGGTCTGTGGGAGAAGGAGATGGGTAGATCACTTGAGCTCAGGAGTTTAAGACCAGCCTGGGCAACATGGCAAAACCCTATCTCTACAAAAATTAGCTGGGCATGGTGTTGTGCACCTGTAGTCCCATCTCCTCAGGAGATGAGGCGGGAAGATCTCTTGAGCCTGGGAGGTTGAGGCTGCAGTGAGCCAAGATCGTGCCACTGCACTTCACCTTGGGTGACAGTGAGAGCCTATCTTGAAAAAAAAAGACTGAAGAATGAGAATGGCCCTTGTAGGTGTGAGGGTGTACACCAACCTTCACCTAAGCCACTTCTCAGAACTGCCATTGGCACTGGCATTCACCCTGGACAGAGAGGCCATACTGCATGGCTGTCTTTGGGCAAGAAAACAGTACAGGGTTCCAGGGGCTCTACAGCCCTGTCAGGGGTCAACCAGGGTCAAGGGCTGGCAGGCAGGGTGAGGAAAGAGTCACCTCATGTGTCCTCTCTATAGGCATCCCTTGCCTAGCCTTGCTGTTTCTCTTCAGCTGTTTTCATGAGTATTTCTTTAAGTTCCTGGGGGAAACTGCAATAAACATGTTGTGCTCTCCCTCAGGAAAACCCCAACCACTCTCTTGTTACTCCACATTGAGCGACTCTTGCAGGGCAGTCTCACTCCTGGTGGTGGACTATGCAAACGCCTCTCTCACCTCTGCACTCCTGCTTAGGGTCACCTCAATACCTATTCTGCAATTGGGAGCATGTGTGGCTCCCAGACCCTGCTCAGCAGGGGCACTGACCTGTGGCCTGAAGGAAGAAAGCATAGAGTAGTCAGCAGGGCCAAAGACCCTTCTTTGGGAGAGGGAAAAAGACATGAGTGCTTAGACATGCATGCCACACACATACTTGTGTCTCTTGCCAGCTGTGTTCCTTCCCAAGGCGGCACCCACACTTAACATTTGGCTGAGAGCCTCTCCCTTCCTGCTTTCTCTGGCTGATCTCCCTTGGCCAATCTGCACTTTCCCACATCACCAGCCCTTGCTTCCCACAGACCCACTGGTTCTTATCTCCTGACCTGTTGACCTTAGTTTTCCCATGTCCAGAGTTGCACACCCACTGTTTCCGTGCCCCTCCCCTCGTATCCCTCCCTTATTCCCTGAGTCTGACTCCCACCCCTCTCCTTACCAAGGACACAAGAACACGCTTCAGGCCTCATCTCATTCAGTCTCTGACCACTCTCCTCCCAGAAACACTTGCTTCCCATGGCCATCTCTCTGCCTGCATCAGATCTCAATCCTAACTCTCCACCTGTACCTCCTCAGTCTCCTCCTTCCAGCCCCACTCCACCTCCACCCGTCATCACACTCACTCTGCTTGCCACAACCTACTCACAGTGGTTTGCTCACACACTAGCTCATGGATGCATGTGGGATTGGGCACATGCAGCCTCGAGTTCATACTCCCCCACACCCTGACACAACCTCATAATTAACATCACGTGAGAGCAGAGAGTCACACAGCTGTTTGCAGCACCATGTGCTGGTGCTGGTGGTCACATTCACTCACAGCAGCCATATGTCACACTGTGTCACAGGCAGGTGCAAGTTCACTCACACCTGTCTACTACCACATGCTATGTGCAACATGGGTTTACTCAATGGGTGGCACATTGGTTGCAAAGTGTGTTAAGCCTGGCAGCCACAGGGCTCACAGCCCCGGGGTCTCCCAGGTTCCAGAAGAGGAGGACGCAGTGGCTGCAGTCTTGCCCCAGAGTGTGGGGGTGGCAGAGGCTTCAGCCCCAGATGGGCACTACATGGGGACATTGTCTCAAGGTTCACAACTGTAGCCTGGGGAGAGGAAGGCCTGGCCAGCCTGGGGAGGGGAAATCCCACCTGGTCACCCTGGGACAGCCCCACACACAAACTCATGCTGGCAGCTCTCTGAGCACAGGTCACTGCTGTGGCAGCCAGGCTTGCAGTGAGCACAGCCAGGGACATGGCCGTGATGCCTAGAATGCTGGTGGTGCCCACTGTGGGGGTCATAGGTAGCAGGATCATGGAGATTGCTATTGCTGCACTGGCAGTGCCGGCATGGACTCTTCTAGGGTCTCCTCCTTGCCAAAGGTGCCCAAAATAGCCACAGGAGCAGCGGTCACAGCTGAGACCTGGAGAGGACTGGGGTATATGTGTCTTCCTGTTCCCTAAGGGCCTATGGGTCTCAGATACCCAGCCAGAAAGTCTGAGATCTGGCCAGGAGGGACACAATAGGTATATTATAGCCCATCTTCCTGGCTTACAAAGTCTATACCTATAATTTACCCCATTCAGCCCCTCCTTCCTCAGAATAGGAACTCCTTGAAGATGGTGCCCAGCTCAGCATATAGGCAGCACTGGGAAAGATTTGTCGTGTGGACCAGATAGGATTGTGAAGTGACCAGGGCTGATCATGGTTGGCTTTGTCACTGCCAACCATGCCTCACCTGCATAGCCAGGCAAACAGAAGAATAGGGCATGCCCACTCATGCTGTCCACATGGCAGGAATTCCCACAATACAGGCTGGAATCAGGGTGCCCAGGATAAAGGCAGAGCCAGCACTGCTGGCCCAAACCTGGAGTGGGGTCTCCATAGAAGCCATCCAAGCACCTGGGGGCAGTAGCACATGGTATTGGGACTCTCCAACCCATCCAATGACAGTGCTCACCTTTCACAGTGCCAGCCAGGCAGGCCTGGCAGATACATTTAAGTGGGTGGCACAACTCAGCATGCCCATTGCAGGCACAGGGCTGGCAGTGCCAGAAGCCTCAGTAGCCAGGGAGGCAGTGATCATGGCAGCAACCAGCAAGTCCTGCCTGGCACATGCACTGCCCATTCACAGGGTTACAGATGGCACTGGTGGTACCTTCAGCATGTCAGCGGCACTCTGTGGAGAGTAACAAAGCAATCAAGCCATGCAAGGAAAGGAAACAGCTGGCCTCCAACCTCATGCTTACAGGCCCTGAAGGCTCATCACTGCAGCCGGAGGCCCAAAGCCTGCTTTCCAGGCAGAGTGGTCCCAAGTATGACCAATGATGTGAAGATGGCAGGGATGCTGCCTACACAGCAGGCCACACTCAGTGTTCAGTGAACCTTGCAGATGGCACTCACATGCTGGCAGAGGAAGGGCAAGGTTAGATAAACCTCACGGTGCTCCTGCAACCCCTACCCTGAATCCACTGCAAGCCTGGCACATACACTCACCAAGGCCCATTCCCATGGAGCAGGGCGGAAATGCTGCAGACCAGGGGGGCACAAGCCTCAGGCATGGTGGAGGAGAGGCCTGGCCTTGCTGGCTCCATGCAGTCTGCCTGGTGGAACTCCTGCGTATGTCTGAGGCTTGAGGGTACAGAGACCAGAGCCCGGGCAATGCCTTCACTCATGGTAGGAGCACAAGCTAGCAAGAGGGTCAAGGGAAGCCAGCAAGGGACAATCAGCTCCACTCATTAACACTTGCCACCTTTCTTGGATTGACCCTCATCCAAGAGGGGGCATCCCTACTCCCACCCCTCAGCCCCATTTCTGTTTTCTAATCTCTCTCTTTTTTTTTTTTTTTTTTTTTGAGACAGTGTTTCACTCTTACTGCCCAGGCTGGAGTGCAGTGGCGCAATCTTGGCTCACTGCAACCTCCGCCTGCTGGGTTCAAGCGATTCTCCTGCCTCAGCCTCCCAAGTAGCTGAGACTACAGACATGCACCACCACACCTGGCTAATTTTTGTATTTTTAGTAGAGACAAGGTTTCACCATGTTAGGCAGGCTGGTCTTGAACGCCTGACCTCGTGATTCGCCCCCCTCAGCCTCCCAAAGTGCTGGGATTATAGTCATGAGCCTCTGTGCTTGGCCCCTTGAGCCCCTAATCTCTTTTGCATCAATTTTTCCTCCATCTCCAGTGGCCCCAATCTAGTGGAGAGAGTGCCACTTCTCACTCAGAAACATTTCAGCAGCTTACCTTTGGGCCTTCCACCAAACAACACATTCTCCCCACATCTCTTCCCTGTTTAAATCTCTTCCATGGGTCCCCAATTCTCCTTGGAAGCCCCTCTCCTGGCCCAAAAGGTCCTATGTGATCTAGCCCCTGCCTATTCTCATCTTCTATCTTTTGCATGACCTGTTTCCCTTGCCTGGGCTCCTCTGCCTACACTCTCCATTTATGTAAGTCTTTTTTTTTTTTTTTTTTGAGACGGAGTTTCACTCATGTTACTCAGGCTGGAGTGCAATGGCGCGATCTCGGCTCACTGCAACCTCCGCCTCCTGGGTTCAGGCAATTCTCCTGCCTCAGCCTCCTGAGTAGCTGGGATTATAGGCACGCACCACCATGCCCAGCTAATGTTTTGTATTTTTAGTAGAGACGGGGTTTCACCATGTTGACCAGGATGGTCTCGATCTCTTGACCTCGTGGTCCACCCGCCTTGGCCTCCCAAAGTGCTGGGATTACAGGCTTGAGCCACCGCGCCCGGCCCTATGTAAGTCTTAATCCTCTTGTTGCAACTCCAGGCCTCTATGATCCCCGACCCCCCAGCCCCACTGCATCAATCCTGTCTTGCTATAATGTATGTATCTGAGGCCGGACACGGTCGCTCATGCCTGTAATCCCAGCACTTAGGGAGGCGAGGCGGGGTGGATCACCTGAGGTCAGGAGTTAGAGACCAGCCTAGCCAACATGGCAAAACCCCATGTCTACTAAAAATACAAAAAATAATAATAATAATAGGCCGGGCACAGTGGCTCACGCCTGTAATCCCAGCACTTTGGGAGGCCGAGGTGGATGGATCACGAGGTCAAGAGATTGAGACCATCCTGGTTAACATGGTGAAACCCCGTCTCTACTAAAAATACAAAAAAAAAAAAATTAGCTGGGCATGGTGGCGCGTGCCTGTAATTCCAGCGACTCAGGAGGCTGGGGCAGGAGAATTGCCTGAACCCAGGAGGTGGAGGTTGCGGTGAGCCGAGATTGCACCATTGCACTCCAGCCTGGGTAACAAAAGCGAAACTCCGACTCAAAAAAAAAAAATAATAATAATAAAATAATAATAATTAGCTGGGCTTAGTGGCAGGCGCCTATAATTCCAACTACTCAGGAGGCTGTAACAGGAGAATCGCTTGAACCCAGGAGGCAGAGGTTGCAGTGAGCCAAGATTGAGCCATTGCACTCCAGCCTAGGTGACAAGAGCGAAACTCCGTCTCAAAATAAATAAATAAATAGGCCAGATGCGGTGGTTTATGCCTGTAATCCCAGCACCTTGGGAGGGCGAAGTGGACACATCACCTGAGGTCAGGAGTTCAAGATCAGCCTGACCAACATGGCGAAATCACATCTCTAAAAAAAGTATAAAAATTAACCAGGCATGGTGGTGCACGACTGTAGTCCCAGCTACTTGGGAGGCTGAGGCAGGAGAATTGCTTGACCCAAGCTGTGGAGGTTGTAGTAAGCTGAGATCGCACCATTGCACTCTGGCCTGGGCAACAAGAGCAAAACTCCATCTGAAAATAATAATAATAATAATAATATTAATAATAAAATAAATAAATACAGCCAGGTGCGGTAGCTCACGCCTGTAATCCTAGCACTTTGGGAAGCCAAGGCGGGTGGATCACCTGAGGTCAGGAGCTCAAGACCAGCCTGGCCAAAATGATGAAACCCCTTCTCTACTAAAAATACAAAAATTAGCTGGTTGTGATGGCAGGCACCTGCAATCCCAGCTACTCAGGAGGCTGAGGTGGGATAATTGCTTGGACCCAGGAGGTGGAGGTTGTAGTGAGCCAAGATTGCGCCATTGCACTCCAGCCTGGGCAACAAGAAAGAGACTCCATCTCAAAAGAATAAAAATTATGCCTTTGCCATATGTAGGGTAGAGCCCCTAGGACCTCACAGAATCCAGATGGATGACGCTCCCCTCAGTCCTCCACACTCCCTTGGTCTGCTACACTCTCAGTGTCGTGGAGTAGCACGTTCCAGGATCAAAGCAGAAAGTCTGGATAGAACCACAGCCCTGCAGTGAATGGGGAGAGGGGTAGAGGTGAAGTGAAGCTGAAATTATCATGTGGTCCCAGGAATGCCTCCTCTCTCTCTCTCTTTCTTTTTTTTTTGAGATGGAGGCTTACTCTGTCACCCAGCCTGGAATGCAATGGCTCAATCTCAGCTTACTCCTGCCTCAGCCTCTGGAGCAGCTGGGAGTACAGACACACGCCACCACTCAACTACTCGGGAAGCTGAGGCAGGATAATTGCTTGAACCCAGGAGGTGGAGATTGCAGTGAGCCGAGCTTACATCATTCCATACCACCCTGCCTGGGTGACACAGCAAGACTCCGTCTCAATTTAAAAAAAAAGAAAAAGAAAAAGAAATACCCAGATTAGTGCTCATGGCAGTGGCAGCCACAGAGGTGGGGGTGGGATATGTAGAGACTCACCACTGCAGAATACCTGAGGGAGCACAGAGGTGAGGAGGGGTGAGGGTGAAGTCTTGATTCTTGCCATTTGACCATGATTTCCAGCCCTGCCCTACACCTCTTGCTGTAGGATCTGCAAAGTTATAGTCACAGGGCCAGCTGCCTGGGGGGTCACTGCCCAGACCCTAGAGCTTGGGCTGTAGGAGAGAGCAGTTGGATTGGGGAAAGGCAAGAAGATCTGGACAGGGAAAGGAGGGGAGGGCCTGAGAGGTCTTATACTGGGACTGCCTATGGTAGGAAGGGGGGTGGGTGCAGGGCCTGAATGTTTCTCTGACTGCAGCTGAGAGGGAGAGAGAAGACCATGGTGTACTCCTGAATAACTTCACAGAGGGAGGTAAGAAGGAGATGAGGACACAACCAGGGTTAAATAAAAGTTAAGCAAAGAGTTTGTAACATTCCAGGCAAGGACAGGATGGAGTTATTCCTTGGACTAAGTCTTCCTTTAAACATGTTTACTACTAAAAAACAAACAAACCTTTGGCTGGAAGAGGTGGCTCACGCCTGTAATTCCAGCACTTTGGGAGGCCAAGATGGGCAGATCATTTGAGGTCAGGAATTCGAGACCAGCCTGGCCAACAGCGTGAAACCCCATCTCTACTAAAAATACAAAAATTCGCCGGGTGTAATGGCACGTGTCTGTAGTCCCAGCTACACAGGAGGCTGAGGCATGAGAATCGCTTGATCCAGGAGTTGGAGGTTGCAGTGAGCTGAGATCGCACCATTGCACTCCAGCGAAGGTGACAGAGCAAGACAAGACTCTGTCTCAAAAAAACAAAAACAACAACAAAAAAAACCTTTTAAATTCAGTGTATAATACATGTTTAATCACTTGCCCATTTGTTTCCAAAACTCCCATCTGAGGGCAGATGCTGGTTCAACTAGCTAAAGTGATGCTGACCCTAGTGACCAGATCAGTAAGCGGTACCCACCCAAGTGCAAGGCTCAGTCCACAGTCACGATAACTATAGGCTTATACTCATTATAAGGCTGCAGCTCCAAGAAACTCAGTGCCCAAGGTCAAGGTTAAATCAGAAGGTGGGTTAAATCTCACCAGACAATGGCTAAGGTCCTGTCCAGAGACCACCATTTGCAGTGACAGGTACAACTGAAGGGATCACAGACAAGTACCAGGGACCTGGCCCCTGGGGTCATACCTGCAGCAAAGGCATAGGGCTCTCAGCTTGCTAATGGAACTGCAGTAGGGTGGGTAGTAGGTGCGTGTGTTATCAGGGGAGTAACTGGGGACAGAGCCAGGAGGACATGGAGGCGGGGGCTCCATCTGAGAGTCACTCACACTGGCAGCTCTGAGGTTGGGTGGAGCTCACTCAGATCATAGTGACTGGGCCAGCAGGAGTCACAGTGCTGGCCCCATACATAGACTTTGCAGCGACACTGCCCATAGCAGAGGGCATGGGTCTCACTGATGTGACCATCACACAAATCCCCTTCCAGGACACCCACAGGGTCACAGTCACAGGCTAGAGCAGAGGTCAGAGATTAAGGAAGGAAGTAGGTCAGAGGTCACCGTGGAGCTGAAGGATGAGAGTCAGTGTTGCGATTAGGGGGTTGGAGGACTCATGTCTGCAGGACCGAAGGGAACAGGGATCCTCTCAGGGATGACAGAAGAAGGGTCAGCAGAACTCACAGAGGCGCCCAGCTGTGTTGTGCTGACATGCATCACACATGCCTCCTCTCCCATAACCAAACACAGCAGTGTCAAAGTGACAACTGTAGACATCTCCATGGCACTCACATTCTGAGGCATAACCAGAAAGGTATACATAGGGTGGGCTGACATGTGGCAGGTACAGCCAGGCAGAGTAGAGCATGGCATCCAACCCAGCAGGCATGGGGGTGCCCAGGCTCTGCTGCATACCATGGATGGTCCTGATGCAGGTCATGGCCGCACTCACAGTGGGCACCAACTGTTTGGTGGTGGCAGATGCAAAGCCCATGTACCTGGTAGGGAGGAGGGCAAGGCAGGCCTGCTCTGGTGTCCCAGCTTGCCCACCCCTCCAGCCACAGAATGTCCTTCCCATTGTCCTGACCACATTGGCTGGGGTCCCAGATACAGATCTGCACTCAGAGGTGTGCCCATGGCACAAGGCAACTGCCTCTGGACGTGAGCTCATAGAGGGCATAGTGGTGGAAAGGGGTATCTCTTGAGGCCTCCCAGAGGCCTGTCACCCAGTGTGTGCAGTTTGGAGAAGTTTACACAGAGGTTAGTCACATGCAGGTGCTCTGGAGACACAGATGGTCAGACCTCAGGTGACTTGGTCCTCACTTTCTATGGCTGGGGAGGAGGGAACCAAATGGAGGAAGTCTCTCCCCTCTCCACATCCTTGTACCTACTCCTCCAGCACTCATGCTACAGGGCTCTGCCATCTCTGCTCCCGTGGGAATGTTGTCTTAGGATGACCACAGCCTTCCCCATGTTGATAATTTCCACTTCCGTGCTGAGGACCCCCTTTCTCCCATCCTGATATTACTCCTGAACTGAGACCTGCACATCCCACTACTTCCTGGATACCCCACTCTTGTACCATCAGGTATCTGAAAACTGCTTCCTTAATGCAGTAAAGGATTCCACTTATCAGCCCACAGTCCAAACTAGAAATCTACTATCATTCAGCTAAACCACATAGGTATTACAATCATGTACCCATTAGATTATAATGGGGAAGAAAAATTCATATTGCCTAGTGACATGGTGGCTGTTATAATGTTGTAGCACAACACATTTACTCACGTTTGTGGTGATGCTGTGTAAACAAACCTACTGCACTGCTAGTCATATAAAAGTACAGCATATACAATTATGTACAGTAAGCCAAACACGGTGGCTCACACCTGTAATCCCAGCACTTTGGGAGTCCAAGTCCAAGGGGGATGGATCACCTGAGATCAGGAGTTAGAGACTAGCCTGGTCAACATGGCAAAACCCCGTCTCTACTGAAAAAATACAAAAAATGAGCCGGACATGGTGGCAGATGCCTGTAATCCCAGTTACTCTGGAGGCTGAGGCAGGAAAATCGCTTGAACCCGGGAGGCAGAGGTTGCAGTGAGCCGAGATTGTGCTACTGCACTCCAGCATGGGACAGAGCGAGACCCTGTATCCAAAAAAAAAAAAAATAAAATTTTATGTATAGTACATATACTTCATAACAAATGACTATTACTTCTTTATGTATTTACTATGCCATACTTTCTATCATTATTTTAGAGCATGTGTCTTCTAGTTTTTTAATATATTTTTTAAAAAGACGGGGTTTCACTGTGTTGGTCAGGCTGGTCTTGAGCTTTTTTTTATTAAAAAAAATTTTTTTTTTGAGACGGAGTTTCGCTCTTGTTACCCTGGCTGGAGTGCAATGGCGCGATCTCGGCTCACCGCAACCTCCGCCTCCTGGGTTCAAGCAATTCTCCTGCCTCAGCCTCCTGAGTAGCTGGGATTACAGGCACGCGCCACCATGCCCAGCTAATTTTTTGTAGTTTTAGTAGAGACGGGGTTTCACCATGTTGACCAGGATGGTCTGGATCTCTTGACCTCGTGATCCACCCGCCTCGGCCTCCCAAAGTGCTGGGATTACAGGCTTGTGCCACCGCGCCCGGCCAAAAAAATTTTTTTTTTAATATTTAAAAAATTTTTTTCAGATGGAGTGTAGCTCCATTGCCCAGGCTGGAGAGCAGTGGGGTGATCTTGGCTCACTGCTACCTCTCCCTCCTGGGTTCAAGTGATTCTCCTGCCTCAGTCTCCTGAGTACCTGGGATAACAGGCACATGCCACCATGCCTGGCTAATTTTTGTATTTTTAGTAGAGACAGGGTTTCACCATGTTGGTCAGGTTAGTCTTGAACTCCTGACCTTGTGATCCACCCGCCTTGGCCTCCCAAAGTGCTGGGATTATAGGCGTGAGCCACGGCACCCAGCCAATTTCTTTTTTTTTTTTTAAGAGGCAAATTCTATGTTGCCCAGGTTGGGCTGGGATTCCTGGACTCAAGCAATCCTCCCATCTCAGCCTCTTGAGTAGCTGAGACTACAAGAATGTACCACCACGCCCAGCTTTCCTTCTACTTTTTTTTTTTTTTTTTTTTTTGGGACGGAGTTTCGCTCTTGTTACCCAGGCTGGAGTGCAATGGCGCGATCTCGGCTCACCGCAACCTCCGCCTCCTGGGTTCAGGCAATTCTCCTGCCTCAGCCTCCTGAGTAGCTGGGATTACAGGCATGTGCGACCATGCCCAGTTAATTTTTGTATTTTTAGCAGAGACGGAATTTCACCATGTTGGCCAGGCTGGTCTCAAACTCCTGACCTCGTAATCCACCTGCTTCGGCCTACCAAAGTGCTGGGATTACAGGTGTGAACCACCTCGCCTGGCCTTCTTCTACCTTTTTTTTTTTTTTTTTTTTTTTTTGTTAGGGCAGTGTAGCTCATGCTTGTAATCCTAGAACTTTGGGAGAACA